>NW_026095743.1:0-16514 GCF_023101765.2 Spodoptera frugiperda | reverse complement strand
CAACCTAACCTAACCTAACCTAACCTAACCTAACCTAACCTAACCTAACCTAACCTAACCTAACCTAACCTAACCTAACCTAACCTAACCTAACCTAACCTAACCTAACCTAACCTAACCTAACCTAACCTAACCTAACCTAACCTAACCTAACCTAACCTAACCTAACCTAACCTAACCTAACCTAACCTAACCTAACCTAACCTAACCTAACCTAACCTAACCTAACCTAACCTAACCTAACCTAACCTAACCTAACCTAACCTAACCTAACCTAACCTAACCTAACCTAACCTAACCTAACCTAACCTAACCTAACCTAACCTAACCTAACCTAACCTAACCTAACCTAACCTAACCTAACCTAACCTAACCTAACCTAACCTAACCTAACCTAACCTAACCTAACCTAACCTAACCTAACCTAACCTAACCTAACCTAACCTAACCTAACCTAACCTAACCTAACCTAACCTAACCTAACCTAACCTAACCTAACCTAACCTAACCTAACCTAACCTAACCTAACCTAACCTAACCTAACCTAACCTAACCTAACCTAACCTAACCTAACCTAACCTAACCTAACCTAACCTAACCTAACCTAACCTAACCTAACCTAACCTAACCTAACCTAACCTAACCTAACCTAACCTAACCTAACCTAACCTAACCTAACCTAACCTAACCTAACCTAACCTAACCTAACCTAACCTAACCTAACCTAACCTAACCTAACCTAACCTAACCTAACCTAACCTAACCTAACCTAACCTAACCTAACCTAACCTAACCTAACCTAACCTAACCTAACCTAACCTAACCTAACCTAACCTAACCTAACCTAACCTAACCTAACCTAACCTAACCTAACCTAACCTAACCTAACCTAACCTAACCTAACCTAACCTAACCTAACCTAACCTAACCTAACCTAACCTAACCTAACCTAACCTAACCTAACCTAACCTAACCTAACCTAACCTAACCTAACCTAACCTAACCTAACCTAACCTAACCTAACCTAACCTAACCTAACCTAACCTAACCTAACCTAACCTAACCTAACCTAACCTAACCTAACCTAACCTAACCTAACCTAACCTAACCTAACCTAACCTAACCTAACCTAACCTAACCTAACCTAACCTAACCTAACCTAACCTAACCTAACCTAACCTAACCTAACCTAACCTAACCTAACCTAACCTAACCTAACCTAACCTAACCTAACCTAACCTAACCTAACCTAACCTAACCTAACCTAACCTAACCTAACCTAACCTAACCTAACCTAACCTAACCTAACCTAACCTAACCTAACCTAACCTAACCTAACCTAACCTAACCTAACCTAACCTAACCTAACCTAACCTAACCTAACCTAACCTAACCTAACCTAACCTAACCTAACCTAACCTAACCTAACCTAACCTAACCTAACCTAACCTAACCTAACCTAACCTAACCTAACCTAACCTAACCTAACCTAACCTAACCTAACCTAACCTAACCTAACCTAACCTAACCTAACCTAACCTAACCTAACCTAACCTAACCTAACCTAACCTAACCTAACCTAACCTAACCTAACCTAACCTAACCTAACCTAACCTAACCTAACCTAACCTAACCTAACCTAACCTAACCTAACCTAACCTAACCTAACCTAACCTAACCTAACCTAACCTAACCTAACCTAACCTAACCTAACCTAACCTAACCTAACCTAACCTAACCTAACCTAACCTAACCTAACCTAACCTAACCTAACCTAACCTAACCTAACCTAACCTAACCTAACCTAACCTAACCTAACCTAACCTAACCTAACCTAACCTAACCTAACCTAACCTAACCTAACCTAACCTAACCTAACCTAACCTAACCTAACCTAACCTAACCTAACCTAACCTAACCTAACCTAACCTAACCTAACCTAACCTAACCTAACCTAACCTAACCTAACCTAACCTACCCTAACCTAACCTAACCTAACCTAACCTAACCTAACCTAACCTAACCTAACCTAACCTAACCTAACCTAACCTAACCTAACCTAACCTAACCTAACCTAACCTAACCTAACCTAACCTAACCTAACCTAACCTAACCTAACCTAACCTAACCTAACCTAACCTAACCTAACCTAACCTAACCTAACCTAACCTAACCTAACCTAACCTAACCTAACCTAACCTAACCTAACCTAACCTAACCTAACCTAACCTAACCTAACCTAACCTAACCTAACCTAACCTAACCTAACCTAACCTAACCTAACCTAACCTAACCTAACCTAACCTAACCTAACCTAACCTAACCTAACCTAACCTAACCTAACCTAACCTAACCTAACCTAACCTAACCTAACCTAACCTAACCTAACCTAACCTAACCTAACCTAACCTAACCTAACCTAACCTAACCTAACCTAACCTAACCTAACCTAACCTAACCTAACCTAACCTAACCTAACCTAACCTAACCTAACCTAACCTAACCTAACCTAACCTAACCTAACCTAACCTAACCTAACCTAACCTAACCTAACCTAACCTAACCTACCCTAACCTAACCTAACCTAACCTAACCTAACCTAACCTAACCTAACCTAACCTAACCTAACCTAACCTAACCTAACCTAACCTAACCTAACCTAACCTAACCTAACCTAACCTAACCTAACCTAACCTAACCTAACCTAACCTAACCTAACCTAACCTAACCTAACCTAACCTAACCTAACCTAACCTAACCTAACCTAACCTAACCTAACCTAACCTAACCTAACCTAACCTAACCTAACCTAACCTAACCTAACCTAACCTAACCTAACCTAACCTAACCTAACCTAACCTAACCTAACCTAACCTAACCTAACCTAACCTAACCTAACCTAACCTAACCTAACCTAACCTAACCTAACCTAACCTAACCTAACCTAACCTAACCTAACCTAACCTAACCTAACCTAACCTAACCTAACCTAACCTAACCTAACCTAACCTAACCTAACCTAACCTAACCTAACCTAACCTAACCTAACCTAACCTAACCTAACCTAACCTAACCTAACCTAACCTAACCTAACCTAACCTAACCTAACCTAACCTAACCTAACCTAACCTAACCTAACCTAACCTAACCTAACCTAACCTAACCTAACCTAACCTAACCTAACCTAACCTAACCTAACCTAACCTAACCTAACCTAACCTAACCTAACCTAACCTAACCTAACCTAACCTAACCTAACCTAACCTAACCTAACCTAACCTAACCTAACCTAACCTAACCTAACCTAACCTAACCTAACCTAACCTAACCTAACCTAACCTAACCTAACCTAACCTAACCTAACCTAACCTAACCTAACCTAACCTAACCTAACCTAACCTAACCTAACCTAACCTAACCTAACCTAACCTAACCTAACCTAACCTAACCTAACCTAACCTAACCTAACCTAACCTAACCTAACCTAACCTAACCTAACCTAACCTAACCTAACCTAACCTAACCTAACCTAACCTAACCTAACCTAACCTAACCTAACCTAACCTAACCTAACCTAACCTAACCTAACCTAACCTAACCTAACCTAACCTAACCTAACCTAACCTAACCTAACCTAACCTAACCTAACCTAACCTAACCTAACCTAACCTAACCTAACCTAACCTAACCTAACCTAACCTAACCTAACCTAACCTAACCTAACCTAACCTAACCTAACCTAACCTAACCTAACCTAACCTAACCTAACCTAACCTAACCTAACCTAACCTAACCTAACCTAACCTAACCTAACCTAACCTAACCTAACCTAACCTAACCTAACCTAACCTAACCTAACCTAACCTAACCTAACCTAACCTAACCTAACCTAACCTAACCTAACCTAACCTAACCTAACCTAACCTAACCTAACCTAACCTAACCTAACCTAACCTAACCTAACCTAACCTAACCTAACCTAACCTAACCTAACCTAACCTAACCTAACCTAACCTAACCTAACCTAACCTAACCTAACCTAACCTAACCTAACCTAACCTAACCTAACCTAACCTAACCTAACCTAACCTAACCTAACCTAACCTAACCTAACCTAACCTAACCTAACCTAACCTAACCTAACCTAACCTAACCTAACCTAACCTAACCTAACCTAACCTAACCTAACCTAACCTAACCTAACCTAACCTAACCTAACCTAACCTAACCTAACCTAACCTAACCTAACCTAACCTAACCTAACCTAACCTAACCTAACCTAACCTAACCTAACCTAACCTAACCTAACCTAACCTAACCTAACCTAACCTAACCTAACCTAACCTAACCTAACCTAACCTAACCTAACCTAACCTAACCTAACCTAACCTAACCTAACCTAACCTAACCTAACCTAACCTAACCTAACCTAACCTAACCTAACCTAACCTAACCTAACCTAACCTAACCTAACCTAACCTAACCTAACCTAACCTAACCTAACCTAACCTAACCTAACCTAACCTAACCTAACCTAACCTAACCTAACCTAACCTAACCTAACCTAACCTAACCTAACCTAACCTAACCTAACCTAACCTAACCTAACCTAACCTAACCTAACCTAACCTAACCTAACCTAACCTAACCTAACCTAACCTAACCTAACCTAACCTAACCTAACCTAACCTAACCTAACCTAACCTAACCTAACCTAACCTAACCTAACCTAACCTAACCTAACCTAACCTAACCTAACCTAACCTAACCTAACCTAACCTAACCTAACCTAACCTAACCTAACCTAACCTAACCTAACCTAACCTAACCTAACCTAACCTAACCTAACCTAACCTAACCTAACCTAACCTAACCTAACCTAACCTAACCTAACCTAACCTAACCTAACCTAACCTAACCTAACCTAACCTAACCTAACCTAACCTAACCTAACCTAACCTAACCTAACCTAACCTAACCTAACCTAACCTAACCTAACCTAACCTAACCTAACCTAACCTAACCTAACCTAACCTAACCTAACCTAACCTAACCTAACCTAACCTAACCTAACCTAACCTAACCTAACCTAACCTAACCTAACCTAACCTAACCTAACCTAACCTAACCTAACCTAACCTAACCTAACCTAACCTAACCTAACCTAACCTAACCTAACCTAACCTAACCTAACCTAACCTAACCTAACCTAACCTAACCTAACCTAACCTAACCTAACCTAACCTAACCTAACCTAACCTAACCTAACCTAACCTAACCTAACCTAACCTAACCTAACCTAACCTAACCTAACCTAACCTAACCTAACCTAACCTAACCTAACCTAACCTAACCTAACCTAACCTAACCTAACCTAACCTAACCTAACCTAACCTAACCTAACCTAACCTAACCTAACCTAACCTAACCTAACCTAACCTAACCTAACCTAACCTAACCTAACCTAACCTAACCTAACCTAACCTAACCTAACCTAACCTAACCTAACCTAACCTAACCTAACCTAACCTAACCTAACCTAACCTAACCTAACCTAACCTAACCTAACCTAACCTAACCTAACCTAACCTAACCTAACCTAACCTAACCTAACCTAACCTAACCTAACCTAACCTAACCTAACCTAACCTAACCTAACCTAACCTAACCTAACCTAACCTAACCTAACCTAACCTAACCTAACCTAACCTAACCTAACCTAACCTAACCTAACCTAACCTAACCTAACCTAACCTAACCTAACCTAACCTAACCTAACCTAACCTAACCTAACCTAACCTAACCTAACCTAACCTAACCTAACCTAACCTAACCTAACCTAACCTAACCTAACCTAACCTAACCTAACCTAACCTAACCTAACCTAACCTAACCTAACCTAACCTAACCTAACCTAACCTAACCTAACCTAACCTAACCTAACCTAACCTAACCTAACCTAACCTAACCTAACCTAACCTAACCTAACCTAACCTAACCTAACCTAACCTAACCTAACCTAACCTAACCTAACCTAACCTAACCTAACCTAACCTAACCTAACCTAACCTAACCTAACCTAACCTAACCTAACCTAACCTAACCTAACCTAACCTAACCTAACCTAACCTAACCTAACCTAACCTAACCTAACCTAACCTAACCTAACCTAACCTAACCTAACCTAACCTAACCTAACCTAACCTAACCTAACCTAACCTAACCTAACCTAACCTAACCTAACCTAACCTAACCTAACCTAACCTAACCTAACCTAACCTAACCTAACCTAACCTAACCTAACCTAACCTAACCTAACCTAACCTAACCTAACCTAACCTAACCTAACCTAACCTAACCTAACCTAACCTAACCTAACCTAACCTAACCTAACCTAACCTAACCTAACCTAACCTAACCTAACCTAACCTAACCTAACCTAACCTAACCTAACCTAACCTAACCTAACCTAACCTAACCTAACCTAACCTAACCTAACCTAACCTAACCTAACCTAACCTAACCTAACCTAACCTAACCTAACCTAACCTAACCTAACCTAACCTAACCTAACCTAACCTAACCTAACCTAACCTAACCTAACCTAACCTAACCTAACCTAACCTAACCTAACCTAACCTAACCTAACCTAACCTAACCTAACCTAACCTAACCTAACCTAACCTAACCTAACCTAACCTAACCTAACCTAACCTAACCTAACCTAACCTAACCTAACCTAACCTAACCTAACCTAACCTAACCTAACCTAACCTAACCTAACCTAACCTAACCTAACCTAACCTAACCTAACCTAACCTAACCTAACCTAACCTAACCTAACCTAACCTAACCTAACCTAACCTAACCTAACCTAACCTAACCTAACCTAACCTAACCTAACCTAACCTAACCTAACCTAACCTAACCTAACCTAACCTAACCTAACCTAACCTAACCTAACCTAACCTAACCTAACCTAACCTAACCTAACCTAACCTAACCTAACCTAACCTAACCTAACCTAACCTAACCTAACCTAACCTAACCTAACCTAACCTAACCTAACCTAACCTAACCTAACCTAACCTAACCTAACCTAACCTAACCTAACCTAACCTAACCTAACCTAACCTAACCTAACCTAACCTAACCTAACCCTAACCTAACCTAATCCCAACCTAACCTAACCTAACCTAACCTAACCTAACCTAACCTAACCTAACCTAACCTAACCTAACCTAACCTAACCTAACCTAACCTAACCTAACCTAACCTAACCTAACCTAACCTAACCTAACCTAACCTAACCTAACCTAACCTAACCTAACCTAACCTAACCTAACCTAACCTAACCTAACCTAACCTAACCTAACCTAACCTAACCTAACCTAACCTAACCTAACCTAACCTAACCTAACCTAACCTAACCTAACCTAACCTAACCTAACCTAACCTAACCTAACCTAACCTAACCTAACCTAACCTAACCTAACCTAACCTAACCTAACCTAACCTAACCTAACCTAACCTAACCTAACCTAACCTAACCTAACCTAACCTAACCTAACCTAACCTAACCTAACCTAACCTAACCTAACCTAACCTAACCTAACCTAACCTAACCTAACCTAACCTAACCTAACCTAACCTAACCTAACCTAACCTAACCTAACCTAACCTAACCTAACCTAACCTAACCTAACCTAACCTAACCTAACCTAACCTAACCTAACCTAACCTAACCTAACCTAACCTAACCTAACCTAACCTAACCTAACCTAACCTAACCTAACCTAACCTAACCTAACCTAACCTAACCTAACCTAACCTAACCTAACCTAACCTAACCTAACCTAACCTAACCTAACCTAACCTAACCTAACCTAACCTAACCTAACCTAACCTAACCTAACCTAACCTAACCTAACCTAACCTAACCTAACCTAACCTAACCTAACCTAACCTAACCTAACCTAACCTAACCTAACCTAACCTAACCTAACCTAACCTAACCTAACCTAACCTAACCTAACCTAACCTAACCTAACCTAACCTAACCTAACCTAACCTAACCTAACCTAACCTAACCTAACCTAACCTAACCTAACCTAACCTAACCTAACCTAACCTAACCTAACCTAACCTAACCTAACCTAACCTAACCTAACCTAACCTAACCTAACCTAACCTAACCTAACCTAACCTAACCTAACCTAACCTAACCTAACCTAACCTAACCTAACCTAACCTAACCTAACCTAACCTAACCTAACCTAACCTAACCTAACCTAACCTAACCTAACCTAACCTAACCTAACCTAACCTAACCTAACCTAACCTAACCTAACCTAACCTAACCTAACCTAACCTAACCTAACCTAACCTAACCTAACCTAACCTAACCTAACCTAACCTAACCTAACCTAACCTAACCTAACCTAACCTAACCTAACCTAACCTAACCTAACCTAACCTAACCTAACCTAACCTAACCTAACCTAACCTAACCTAACCTAACCTAACCTAACCTAACCTAACCTAACCTAACCTAACCTAACCTAACCTAACCTAACCTAACCTAACCTAACCTAACCTAACCTAACCTAACCTAACCTAACCTAACCTAACCTAACCTAACCTAACCTAACCTAACCTAACCTAACCTAACCTAACCTAACCTAACCTAACCTAACCTAACCTAACCTAACCTAACCTAACCTAACCTAACCTAACCTAACCTAACCTAACCTAACCTAACCTAACCTAACCTAACCTAACCTAACCTAACCTAACCTAACCTAACCTAACCTAACCTAACCTAACCTAACCTAACCTAACCTAACCTAACCTAACCTAACCTAACCTAACCTAACCTAACCTAACCTAACCTAACCTAACCTAACCTAACCTAACCTAACCTAACCTAACCTAACCTAACCTAACCTAACCTAACCTAACCTAACCTAACCTAACCTAACCTAACCTAACCTAACCTAACCTAACCTAACCTAACCTAACCTAACCTAACCTAACCTAACCTAACCTAACCTAACCTAACCTAACCTAACCTAACCTAACCTAACCTAACCTAACCTAACCTAACCTAACCTAACCTAACCTAACCTAACCTAACCTAACCTAACCTAACCTAACCTAACCTAACCTAACCTAACCTAACCTAACCTAACCTAACCTAACCTAACCTAACCTAACCTAACCTAACCTAACCTAACCTAACCTAACCTAACCTAACCTAACCTAACCTAACCTAACCTAACCTAACCTAACCTAACCTAACCTAACCTAACCTAACCTAACCTAACCTAACCTAACCTAACCTAACCTAACCTAACCTAACCTAACCTAACCTAACCTAACCTAACCTAACCTAACCTAACCTAACCTAACCTAACCTAACCTAACCTAACCTAACCTAACCTAACCTAACCTAACCTAACCTAACCTAACCTAACCTAACCTAACCTAACCTAACCTAACCTAACCTAACCTAACCTAACCTAACCTAACCTAACCTAACCTAACCTAACCTAACCTAACCTAACCTAACCTAACCTAACCTAACCTAACCTAACCTAACCTAACCTAACCTAACCTAACCTAACCTAACCTAACCTAACCTAACCTAACCTAACCTAACCTAACCTAACCTAACCTAACCTAACCTAACCTAACCTAACCTAACCTAACCTAACCTAACCTAACCTAACCTAACCTAACCTAACCTAACCTAACCTAACCTAACCTAACCTAACCTAACCTAACCTAACCTAACCTAACCTAACCTAACCTAACCTAACCTAACCTAACCTAACCTAACCTAACCTAACCTAACCTAACCTAACCTAACCTAACCTAACCTAACCTAACCTAACCTAACCTAACCTAACCTAACCTAACCTAACCTAACCTAACCTAACCTAACCTAACCTAACCTAACCTAACCTAACCTAACCTAACCTAACCTAACCTAACCTAACCTAACCTAACCTAACCTAACCTAACCTAACCTAACCTAACCTAACCTAACCTAACCTAACCTAACCTAACCTAACCTAACCTAACCTAACCTAACCTAACCTAACCTAACCTAACCTAACCTAACCTAACCTAACCTAACCTAACCTAACCTAACCTAACCTAACCTAACCTAACCTAACCTAACCTAACCTAACCTAACCTAACCTAACCTAACCTAACCTAACCTAACCTAACCTAACCTAACCTAACCTAACCTAACCTAACCTAACCTAACCTAACCTAACCTAACCTAACCTAACCTAACCTAACCTAACCTAACCTAACCTAACCTAACCTAACCTAACCTAACCTAACCTAACCTAACCTAACCTAACCTAACCTAACCTAACCTAACCTAACCTAACCTAACCTAACCTAACCTAACCTAACCTAACCTAACCTAACCTAACCTAACCTAACCTAACCTAACCTAACCTAACCTAACCTAACCTAACCTAACCTAACCTAACCTAACCTAACCTAACCTAACCTAACCTAACCTAACCTAACCTAACCTAACCTAACCTAACCTAACCTAACCTAACCTAACCTAACCTAACCTAACCTAACCTAACCTAACCTAACCTAACCTAACCTAACCTAACCTAACCTAACCTAACCTAACCTAACCTAACCTAACCTAACCTAACCTAACCTAACCTAACCTAACCTAACCTAACCTAACCTAACCTAACCTAACCTAACCTAACCTAACCTAACCTTTTTTTTTTTTTTTTTTTTTTTTTTTGACCCTGGGAAAAATACTTTATGTATCGTCCTCCCGTCGGGGGACGGGAGGGATATGTGGGACTCTCCGGTCGAAGCCGGCATACCCACTAAAAAACCCAGGAGCACACCCGCATCGCCAGTTAGGGGGTCTGGGAGACCGGCTGAACCTTTACTACCAGAACCCTCGGCGGAGCCCACCTGTGGTGGCAGGCCATTACAAGCCCCTCCCCAGCATGGGAAAGGGGCATCGGGAACGGTCGTGTGCCAACCGCTCCCGTCCCGCGAGAGGTGAGTAGTGCAATGCAGGTGTAGGCGCCCCCGCGCCTAGCACCCGCTACTCACCCCCGGGAGGGAGAAGACGGTTGTATTATCGTCTTCTCCTGCCGACTCTTCTTCGTCGGAGCGCTGGAGCGAGGGCGTCTTCCTCTCGCTCACGCTCCGCCACCTCCTTCTGCGATATTACGCACTCGCAGAAAGAGGCGACCGCCGCCCATGCCTCCTCACTCCCCAGCATAGCGCGAACAATGGAAGGGAGCGAGAGGTCTGCTCCGACCGCCGCAACCAAATTCTGCCGCGGCTCGGACCACGATGGGCACTCCTCCAGAGTATGCCGCACCGTGTCCGCTGTTGCGCCACAGTGGTGGCACGACGGGCTCTCCTCCCGCCCGATGCGGTGCAGGTATGAGCCAAAGCAGCCATGGCCTGTCATCACCTGCACCAGGCGGAAGGAGAGGAAACCAAACGGCCGCTCGAGCCAAGCCTGGAGGACTGGCCCGATGGCGTCCAGCGTTCGTCTGCCAAAGGCAGCAGCGGCAAGGTCGTCCGCCCAGTGGACGACGATGGCCTCCTTGGCCTCCTGCCGCACGGCCTCCCTCACCTCATGAGCCGGGTGCTCTCCGCGCGCCCTCCGCTCTGCCGTCCAATCATAGACTCTGGCGAGCACCCACGCCTCCAGCTCCCACGGAGGTGTGCCCGCCAGTGCGCATGCCGCCGCGAAGCCCACTGTGCGGTAGGCCCGCGCCACCCGCTGAGCGATAGCCCTTTGGGGCACACGAAGGGCGGTGGCATTCTCCCTTCTGTGTAGGGAGTCCGCCCAAATCGGAGCCCCATAAAGGGCCATGCTCCTGAGAATGCCGGCGTACAAACGCCGGCATCGCGCGCTGGGCCCCCCAGATTTGGCATAAGCCACGAGAGGGCATTCGCTGTTCTTAGAAGGCGCTTGGACAGCTCGGCGAAGTGCGGGCCGAAACGCCACCTGCTATCTAGAATGAGGCCCAGATATTTCATCTGGCCCTCTACTGCGACCCTGGTGCCGTCCACATAGATGTGGGCGTCGGGAGGGGGCGCTGCCTCGGGCCGTGGAAGAACACGGCCTCGGTTTTGTGCAGCGCCACCGTCAGCCCCAGGCGGTGGATCCTGTTGGCAACCAGGGAGCCGCCCGCTGATGCCAGGTTGGCCGCCGTCGTGAAGCCCCCGCGGGCAGTGAGGAGAGTGTCATCCGCGTAACATATGACACTCGTCCCGCGGAGGAGCGTTCCCCGCAGGAGCCAGTCGAAACCAACGTTCCATAGGAGGGGTCCTAACACTGACCCCTGCGGAACGCCGGACTCCACGACGTAGCGCCGAACCTCTCCGTCTCTGTCGACAAGGACGACAGCCCTGTCTGCCAAGTAATCGGCCAGTAGGCTCCGAAGGTATTGAGGCACCCCGTGGAATCGGAGCGCCTCAATGATGGTTGAATGGGGGATGGAGTTGAACGCGTTGGCTATATCAAACGACACAGCCAACAGTCCATCCCCTTCTTCCACGGCCTCCTTGACCTGGCCCTTGAGACGGGTCAGGGCATCTATTGTCGACCGCTGGGCTCGAAAACCGAACTGAGCGTCGGAGAGATCCGGTCCAACGTTGGCAAGATGGCGGTTGAGGCGGGCAGCGATGATCCCCTCGAACATTTTTCCGACCTCATCGAGCAGAACGATGGGCCGGTATGCCGAGGGGGAGTCCGCCGGGCGTCCGTCTTTGCGCAGCAGGCACAGTTGCCCTTCTTCCAGGGTTTCGGGAACCTCCCCGTTGCGAGACACGCGCTGAAGAGGTCCCGAAACCGCTCCTCCATTTGGGAGGCGGCAATGGCCACTACCCTAGCGGGGATACCGTCTGGGCCGGGGGCAGTTTTCTTTCCCCGGAGGCGGACTAACGCCGTGTGAAACTCGCCTTCCGCGACAGGAGGGACCTGTACCTCCGCCTCCATATCCCGAGGGGGTTCATTGCTGGAGGGGTGAAATCGGCGTTCCGGCGCGGGAACAGGGACAGCACCACCTCATCCAGCAATGAAGGCTCAAGGGTCTCGGTCACCGGGGGACCTGAGGGGCGCAGTTTGTTACGCGCCGCCCTGTATGGTCTCCCGAATGGATCGCCGTCTAGTGTCTCCAGCAGCTCGGCTCTCGCTGCGTCTTTGGCGGCGCCGATAGCTGACTTGAGGGCCGCCTTTGCCGCCTTGTACGCTTCGTACAGACGGTCCTCGTTTGCTTCGTCTCGGTGCCGCCGGCGACGACTCCGCGTGAACTGGCGCTTTGCGGCCATGCACGCTGCCCGCAGCTGCGCCAGCTCCTCCGACCACCAATACACGGCACGGTTTGGAGGCGGACGACGAGTCCGAGGCATGCTGGAGTTACACACTTCGGTCAGAGACCCTCTGAGTTGTGACGCCGCGGCGTCAACGTCCAGGTCAGGGACGGCAGGGGGCGAAAGCCAGTCCTGCAGGAACGCGGCCTCCTTTGCAGCCTCCCGGTCCAAGCGAGTGAGAGCCCAACGCGGAAACGGGGATCGGCCCGACGATGTGGAGTTCCCCCGTCGGCTCTGGGTGGAGATTTCGAACCGGATATATCTGTGGTCCGACAGAGTCTCCACCATGTCCACCCGCCAGTTCTCCACACGTGCGGCCAGCACTGGGGAGGCAAAGGTAACGTCCACTATGGACCCACCCTGCCGCCGCACGCATGTTTGAACACTCCCCTGTTCAAGAGGGAGAGACCAGAGGAGGCTGCCCACGCCTCAAGCGCCCGCCCACGAGCGTCGGTGGCAGAGTTGCCCCACGTCTCTGACTTGGCGTTCAAGTCCCCCAGAACGGAAACCTGTCGCGGCGCCATCCTGCCGACTACGGCCGCAAGTCCCTCGAGGAAATCCTCGAAGGCCTGGAGAGGGCGGTTTGGGGAGAAGTAGACCCCCACAAGGGCCAGGTCCCCCCACACGGCGGCCACGTATCCCGATCCTCTCTCTAGAAGCGAGAGGGGAGGGGAGTCTGTGGAAGACCGTGCCGCAATCGCGACTAGGCCATCCCTGTCGCCCAGCCAACGGTCGGGAATCCGGTAGGGCTCGGCAACTACCGCTACGTCCACCAACCAATCTGCCATGGTCTGCACCAGCAGGTCCTGGGCCGCTCTGCAGTGGTTGGTGTTGGCCTGTAGGATGAGATGATTGCGCCCCATTATTCAATCATCTCATCTCCCGCGTCAGCGACCGTGACCGGGGTAGCGGTGGCGGTAGCATTGGCAGCGGCAGGACGCTTTGGCGCCTGCATTTTGCCCTTCTTGGTGGGAGGAGTACACTTCCTCCCAGCCATGAAATGGTTCGCTGGGCGACCACTGGCCGCGCACACAGCACAGTGCGGCGTGGTGGCGTCACAGGACGCCGCCAAGTGCCCCGACTTGCCGCAACGGTAGCAGGTGTCTGCCCTCTCCGCGCTGGACGGACACATGTATCGGGTGTGGCCAGTGCCGAAGCACTTGAAGCAGCGCAGAGGTTGCTCCTCAAGTGCTCGGACCACAGCTGAGCTGAACCCGATCAGCAGCCGTCCTTTGGTTCTGTTCAGGACGGCCTTGGCTGCGGTGACTGGGCAGTCCACACGGGTCATGCCCAGGCCGCGGCGGCCAGTCCAGATGGTCCGACCATGCACCGCCTCGACGGAGCAGCCTCCTGCTGCTGCAATGGCCGCAACCACTTCATTCACGGAAACTGAATCATCGAGATCCACAACCTCCAGTGTCGCGGACTTGACTGGTCTGGCGACCTTTGCCACGTCCGCGATGCCCTCTCGCAGCTTAGCCGCGAAGAGATCCGCGTTTTGCGAACCCGCGGCCCCGGGGAACTCGAATAATCGAGCGCCGGTTTGGGTACGGCGACACTTGATGGGGCCGATGCCCAATTGGATGGGGTCAGCACGAGCCTGTCAGCACCGACTCGAAACACCGACTCGTATGTTTCACCCCTTTCGGCGGCCTCTGGAGTGATGGTCACCGTCACCGCCGCCGACCTGGGAGCCGCTAGTTTCACACCCTTGTTTAAGGGAGCGGCAGGAGCCCTATTTGCTGCAGGAGCAGCCGGGGTGATTTTCGGGACCGCTGTCTTCTTTTTCCCTCTTTTCACTACCTCCGTCCACGTCTCGGTGGGAGGGGTGGCGGAAGGTTCCCCCGCGTCGTCCGGCTGGCTAAGAGGAGGAGCTGCTTGGACGGTTCCAAGCTCGACTTGTGCATCTGCACATGCGCTGGGCGCAAGTGGAGCTGCCGCCTGGGACTTTTTCCTTCCCTTTGCCCTTAGAGGGCTTTGGGGCCTGGGGTTGCCCGCTGGTGGATGGGACCGTTGCCGGTGCCGGCATCGCGACTGGCGCTCTGTCCGCCGCGAGTGGAGGACGGATGCGCTTTTCCGGCAACAGCCGATCCTCTATACCTGCAAAGCAGGCTCTGGTGAAGGCTCTCTCCTCCTGAGTGACCTTGCGGATGATGTCCTCAAGGTCGGAGGAGGAGCCTGTTGCTGCTGAGGTTTTGGGGGCAGGAGCCGTGGCTTCAGCCAGCTTTTTATGCAGCTGGCTTACCTCAGCCTGCAGGCGATCCACCCGCGCCTGCAGCTGCCGCGACTCGTCCGTGGCCGTGCGCTGCACCAGTTCCGCAATAATGCCGTGCAAGCTGGCTGCACGGCATTTAAGGGCCTTTTGAAAGGTTCCCTTGAGGTTGGAGGACTTGGAGGCCACCTCCAAAATCTCCTCCTTGTCCTCCAGCGCCATTTGCGCTAGCTCGGCCACTGAGTGGTCTGCGTACAGGACGTTGGAGGCCCCGTAGCCGGCCCTGGACCGTGCAGCACCGGTTGCGCGCTCCTTGGCGGCGACCTTTTCTTCTAGGTCCTTTTGAACCTCCACCCGCTTTGCTTGCGCCAGAGACGCCCTCAGTTGGCGTTGAGCCTCATCAAGTCCCACATCGTGGGAACTTGATTTCGCCTTCACCTTTTTTTCCTACCAAGAACTGATTCCGAAGAATCGTCGGATTCTTGCCTCAGGTAGGTCCGCTTTAGGTACCTACTGGTACTGGCGCCCGCCTCGGTCACGGACTCGCAATCCGACGAGTCGTCCGCCCGACAAAACAAACTAGCCGCAGATGGTGCGCGGCTAGTTTCCGACACAGAAATGTCGTCAGGTTGGCCCTGAAAAGGGCCGTTGGGTTGGCCCTGAGAAGGGCCGTTGGGTTCGCCCTGAGAAGGGCGTTTTGATTGGAAGCGCCCGGAGGCGTCCCGCAAGGCTTCGATGGCATCGAAGAAAAGTCTTGTTCGTACTCAACCGCAATGAAGGAAAGTGTACGAAAGCACAGCGCTCGTTAGCCGCCGGTCTGCCACTCCGTTACGGTGGTCAGACACGGCGTTGCCCGGGGATCACTACGTGGAAGTCAGCACTGTGGGGGGATCCCCAACCTAACCTAACC
>NW_026095742.1:0-17200 GCF_023101765.2 Spodoptera frugiperda | reverse complement strand
CAGTAGTAGCAGTAGCCTCAGTGATTTCTGATTCCGTTGCAGCATCAGTGGTGACGTCAGAGACCGACTCAGTGGTAACGACAACAACGCTTTCCGGCTCAGTGGTGGGTGAATCAGAAGCAGGTTCGGTGGTCACTTCGACGACAGACTCAGGCTCAGTAGTAGCAGTAGCCTCAGTGATTTCTGATTCCGTTGCAGCATCAGTGGTGACGTCAGAGACCGACTCAGTGGTAACGACAACAACGCTTTCCGGCTCAGTGGTGGGTGAATCAGAAGCAGGTTCGGTGGTCACTTCGACGACAGACTCAGGCTCAGTAGTAGCAGTAGCCTCAGTGATTTCTGATTCCGTTGCAGCATCAGTGGTGACGTCAGAGACCGACTCAGTGGTAACGACAACAACGCTTTCCGGCTCAGTGGTGGGTGAATCAGAAGCAGGTTCGGTGGTCACTTCGACGACAGACTCAGGCTCAGTAGTAGCAGTAGCCTCAGTGATTTCTGATTCCGTTGCAGCATCAGTGGTGACGTCAGAGACCGACTCAGTGGTAACGACAACAACGCTTTCGTGCTCAGTGGTGGGTGAATCAGAAGCAGGTTCGGTGGTCACTTCGACGACAGACTCAGGCTCAGTAGTAGCAGTAGCCTCAGTGATTTCTGATTCCGTTGCAGCATCAGTGGTGACGTCAGAGACCGACTCAGTGGTAACGACAACAACGCTTTCCGGCTCAGTGGTGGGTGAATCAGAAGCAGGTTCGGTGGTCACTTCGACGACAGACTCAGGCTCAGTAGTAGCAGTAGCCTCAGTGATTTCTGATTCCGTTGCAGCATCAGTGGTGACGTCAGAGACCGACTCAGTGGTAACGACAACAACGCTTTCCGGCTCAGTGGTGGGTGAATCAGAAGCAGGTTCGGTGGTCACTTCGACGACAGACTCAGGCTCAGTAGTAGCAGTAGCCTCAGTGATTTCTGATTCCGTTGCAGCATCAGTGGTGACGTCAGAGACCGACTCAGTGGTAACGACAACAACGCTTTCCGGCTCAGTGGTGGGTGAATCAGAAGCAGGTTCGGTGGTCACTTCGACGACAGACTCAGGCTCAGTAGTAGCAGTAGCCTCAGTGATTTCTGATTCCGTTGCAGCATCAGTGGTGACGTCAGAGACCGACTCAGTGGTAACGACAACAACGCTTTCCGGCTCAGTGGTGGGTGAATCAGAAGCAGGTTCGGTGGTCACTTCGACGACAGACTCAGGCTCAGTAGTAGCAGTAGCCTCAGTGATTTCTGATTCCGTTGCAGCATCAGTGGTGACGTCAGAGACCGACTCAGTGGTAACGACAACAACGCTTTCCGGCTCAGTGGTGGGTGAATCAGAAGCAGGTTCGGTGGTCACTTCGACGACAGACTCAGGCTCAGTAGTAGCAGTAGCCTCAGTGATTTCTGATTCCGTTGCAGCATCAGTGGTGACGTCAGAGACCGACTCAGTGGTAACGACAACAACGCTTTCCGGCTCAGTGGTGGGTGAATCAGAAGCAGGTTCGGTGGTCACTTCGACGACAGACTCAGGCTCAGTAGTAGCAGTAGCCTCAGTGATTTCTGATTCCGTTGCAGCATCAGTGGTGACGTCAGAGACCGACTCAGTGGTAACGACAACAACGCTTTCCGGCTCAGTGGTGGGTGAATCAGAAGCAGGTTCGGTGGTCACTTCGACGACAGACTCAGGCTCAGTAGTAGCAGTAGCCTCAGTGATTTCTGATTCCGTTGCAGCATCAGTGGTGACGTCAGAGACCGACTCAGTGGTAACGACAACAACGCTTTCCGGCTCAGTGGTGGGTGAATCAGAAGCAGGTTCGGTGGTCACTTCGACGACAGACTCAGGCTCAGTAGTAGCAGTAGCCTCAGTGATTTCTGATTCCGTTGCAGCATCAGTGGTGACGTCAGAGACCGACTCAGTGGTAACGACAACAACGCTTTCCGGCTCAGTGGTGGGTGAATCAGAAGCAGGTTCGGTGGTCACTTCGACGACAGACTCAGGCTCAGTAGTAGCAGTAGCCTCAGTGATTTCTGATTCCGTTGCAGCATCAGTGGTGACGTCAGAGACCGACTCAGTGGTAACGACAACAACGCTTTCCGGCTCAGTGGTGGGTGAATCAGAAGCAGGTTCGGTGGTCACTTCGACGACAGACTCAGGCTCAGTAGTAGCAGTAGCCTCAGTGATTTCTGATTCCGTTGCAGCATCAGTGGTGACGTCAGAGACCGACTCAGTGGTAACGACAACAACGCTTTCCGGCTCAGTGGTGGGTGAATCAGAAGCAGGTTC
Organism: Spodoptera frugiperda; assembly: GCF_023101765.2. Lineage (NCBI taxonomy): Eukaryota > Metazoa > Arthropoda > Insecta > Lepidoptera > Noctuidae > Spodoptera > Spodoptera frugiperda. The sequence goes on along the minus strand of NW_026095742.1, from coordinate 14,889 downwards.
GGTGGTCACTTCGACGACAGACTCAGACTCAGTAGTAGCAGTAGCCTCAGTGATTTCTGATTCCGTTGCAGCATCAGTGGTGACGTCAGAGACCGACTCAGTGGTAACGACAACAACGCTTTCCGGCTCAGTGGTGGGTGAATCAGAAGCAGGTTCGGTGGTCACTTCGACGACAGACTCAGGCTCAGTAGTAGCAGTAGCCTCAGTGATTTCTGATTCCGTTGCAGCATCAGTGGTGACGTCAGAGACCGACTCAGTGGTAACGACAACAACGCTTTCCGGCTCAGTGGTGGGTGAATCAGAAGCAGGTTCGGTGGTCACTTCGACGACAGACTCAGGCTCAGTAGTAGCAGTAGCCTCAGTGATTTCTGATTCCGTTGCAGCATCAGTGGTGACGTCAGAGACCGACTCAGTGGTAACGACAACAACGCTTTCCGGCTCAGTGGTGGGTGAATCAGAAGCAGGTTCGGTGGTCACTTCGACGACAGACTCAGGCTCAGTAGTAGCAGTAGCCTCAGTGATTTCTGATTCCGTTGCAGCATCAGTGGTGACGTCAGAGACCGACTCAGTGGTAACGACAACAACGCTTTCCGGCTCAGTGGTGGGTGAATCAGAAGCAGGTTCGGTGGTCACTTCGACGACAGACTCAGGCTCAGTAGTAGCAGTAGCCTCAGTGATTTCTGATTCCGTTGCAGCATCAGTGGTGACGTCAGAGACCGACTCAGTGGTAACGACAACAACGCTTTCCGGCTCAGTGGTGGGTGAATCAGAAGCAGGTTCGGTGGTCACTTCGACGACAGACTCAGGCTCAGTAGTAGCAGTAGCCTCAGTGATTTCTGATTCCGTTGCAGCATCAGTGGTGACGTCAGAGACCGACTCAGTGGTAACGACAACAACGCTTTCCGGCTCAGTGGTGGGTGAATCAGAAGCAGGTTCGGTGGTCACTTCGACGACAGACTCAGGCTCAGTAGTAGCAGTAGCCTCAGTGATTTCTGATTCCGTTGCAGCATCAGTGGTGACGTCAGAGACCGACTCAGTGGTAACGACAACAACGCTTTCCGGCTCAGTGGTGGGTGAATCAGAAGCAGGTTCGGTGGTCACTTCGACGACAGACTCAGGCTCAGTAGTAGCAGTAGCCTCAGTGATTTCTGATTCCGTTGCAGCATCAGTGGTGACGTCAGAGACCGACTCAGTGGTAACGACAACAACGCTTTCCGGCTCAGTGGTGGGTGAATCAGAAGCAGGTTCGGTGGTCACTTCGACGACAGACTCAGGCTCAGTAGTAGCAGTAGCCTCAGTGATTTCTGATTCCGTTGCAGCATCAGTGGTGACGTCAGAGACCGACTCAGTGGTAACGACAACAACGCTTTCCGGCTCAGTGGTGGGTGAATCAGAAGCAGGTTCGGTGGTCACTTCGACGACAGACTCAGGCTCAGTAGTAGCAGTAGCCTCAGTGATTTCTGATTCCGTTGCAGCATCAGTGGTGACGTCAGAGACCGACTCAGTGGTAACGACAACAACGCTTTCCGGCTCAGTGGTGGGTGAATCAGAAGCAGGTTCGGTGGTCACTTCGACGACAGACTCAGACTCAGTAGTAGCAGTAGCCTCAGTGATTTCTGATTCCGTTGCAGCATCAGTGGTGACGTCAGAGACCGACTCAGTGGTAACGACAACAACGCTTTCCGGCTCAGTGGTGGGTGAATCAGAAGCAGGTTCGGTGGTCACTTCGACGACAGACTCAGGCTCAGTAGTAGCAGTAGCCTCAGTGATTTCTGATTCCGTTGCAGCATCAGTGGTGACGTCAGAGACCGACTCAGTGGTAACGACAACAACGCTTTCCGGCTCAGTGGTGGGTGAATCAGAAGCAGGTTCGGTGGTCACTTCGACGACAGACTCAGGCTCAGTAGTAGCAGTAGCCTCAGTGATTTCTGATTCCGTTGCAGCATCAGTGGTGACGTCAGAGACCGACTCAGTGGTAACGACAACAACGCTTTCCGGCTCAGTGGTGGGTGAATCAGAAGCAGGTTCGGTGGTCACTTCGACGACAGACTCAGGCTCAGTAGTAGCAGTAGCCTCAGTGATTTCTGATTCCGTTGCAGCATCAGTGGTGACGTCAGAGACCGACTCAGTGGTAACGACAACAACGCTTTCCGGCTCAGTGGTGGGTGAATCAGAAGCAGGTTCGGTGGTCACTTCGACGACAGACTCAGGCTCAGTAGTAGCAGTAGCCTCAGTGATTTCTGATTCCGTTGCAGCATCAGTGGTGACGTCAGAGACCGACTCAGTGGTAACGACAACAACGCTTTCCGGCTCAGTGGTGGGTGAATCAGAAGCAGGTTCGGTGGTCACTTCGACGACAGACTCAGGCTCAGTAGTAGCAGTAGCCTCAGTGATTTCTGATTCCGTTGCAGCATCAGTGGTGACGTCAGAGACCGACTCAGTGGTAACGACAACAACGCTTTCCGGCTCAGTGGTGGGTGAATCAGAAGCAGGTTCGGTGGTCACTTCGACGACAGACTCAGGCTCAGTAGTAGCAGTAGCCTCAGTGATTTCTGATTCCGTTGCAGCATCAGTGGTGACGTCAGAGACCGACTCAGTGGTAACGACAACAACGCTTTCCGGCTCAGTGGTGGGTGAATCAGAAGCAGGTTCGGTGGTCACTTCGACGACAGACTCAGGCTCAGTAGTAGCAGTAGCCTCAGTGATTTCTGATTCCGTTGCAGCATCAGTGGTGACGTCAGAGACCGACTCAGTGGTAACGACAACAACGCTTTCCGGCTCAGTGGTGGGTGAATCAGAAGCAGGTTCGGTGGTCACTTCGACGACAGACTCAGGCTCAGTAGTAGCAGTAGCCTCAGTGATTTCTGATTCCGTTGCAGCATCAGTGGTGACGTCAGAGACCGACTCAGTGGTAACGACAACAACGCTTTCCGGCTCAGTGGTGGGTGAATCAGAAGCAGGTTCGGTGGTCACTTCGACGACAGACTCAGGCTCAGTAGTAGCAGTAGCCTCAGTGATTTCTGATTCCGTTGCAGCATCAGTGGTGACGTCAGAGACCGACTCAGTGGTAACGACAACAACGCTTTCCGGCTCAGTGGTGGGTGAATCAGAAGCAGGTTCGGTGGTCACTTCGACGACAGACTCAGGCTCAGTAGTAGCAGTAGCCTCAGTGATTTCTGATTCCGTTGCAGCATCAGTGGTGACGTCAGAGACCGACTCAGTGGTAACGACAACAACGCTTTCCGGCTCAGTGGTGGGTGAATCAGAAGCAGGTTCGGTGGTCACTTCGACGACAGACTCAGGCTCAGTAGTAGCAGTAGCCTCAGTGATTTCTGATTCCGTTGCAGCATCAGTGGTGACGTCAGAGACCGACTCAGTGGTAACGACAACAACGCTTTCCGGCTCAGTGGTGGGTGAATCAGAAGCAGGTTCGGTGGTCACTTCGACGACAGACTCAGACTCAGTAGTAGCAGTAGCCTCAGTGATTTCTGATTCCGTTGCAGCATCAGTGGTGACGTCAGAGACCGACTCAGTGGTAACGACAACAACGCTTTCCGGCTCAGTGGTGGGTGAATCAGAAGCAGGTTCGGTGGTCACTTCGACGACAGACTCAGGCTCAGTAGTAGCAGTAGCCTCAGTGATTTCTGATTCCGTTGCAGCATCAGTGGTGACGTCAGAGACCGACTCAGTGGTAACGACAACAACGCTTTCCGGCTCAGTGGTGGGTGAATCAGAAGCAGGTTCGGTGGTCACTTCGACGACAGACTCAGGCTCAGTAGTAGCAGTAGCCTCAGTGATTTCTGATTCCGTTGCAGCATCAGTGGTGACGTCAGAGACCGACTCAGTGGTAACGACAACAACGCTTTCCGGCTCAGTGGTGGGTGAATCAGAAGCAGGTTCGGTGGTCACTTCGACGACAGACTCAGGCTCAGTAGTAGCAGTAGCCTCAGTGATTTCTGATTCCGTTGCAGCATCAGTGGTGACGTCAGAGACCGACTCAGTGGTAACGACAACAACGCTTTCCGGCTCAGTGGTGGGTGAATCAGAAGCAGGTTCGGTGGTCACTTCGACGACAGACTCAGGCTCAGTAGTAGCAGTAGCCTCAGTGATTTCTGATTCCGTTGCAGCATCAGTGGTGACGTCAGAGACCGACTCAGTGGTAACGACAACAACGCTTTCCGGCTCAGTGGTGGGTGAATCAGAAGCAGGTTCGGTGGTCACTTCGACGACAGACTCAGGCTCAGTAGTAGCAGTAGCCTCAGTGATTTCTGATTCCGTTGCAGCATCAGTGGTGACGTCAGAGACCGACTCAGTGGTAACGACAACAACGCTTTCCGGCTCAGTGGTGGGTGAATCAGAAGCAGGTTCGGTGGTCACTTCGACGACAGACTCAGGCTCAGTAGTAGCAGTAGCCTCAGTGATTTCTGATTCCGTTGCAGCATCAGTGGTGACGTCAGAGACCGACTCAGTGGTAACGACAACAACGCTTTCCGGCTCAGTGGTGGGTGAATCAGAAGCAGGTTCGGTGGTCACTTCGACGACAGACTCAGGCTCAGTAGTAGCAGTAGCCTCAGTGATTTCTGATTCCGTTGCAGCATCAGTGGTGACGTCAGAGACCGACTCAGTGGTAACGACAACAACGCTTTCCGGCTCAGTGGTGGGTGAATCAGAAGCAGGTTCGGTGGTCACTTCGACGACAGACTCAGGCTCAGTAGTAGCAGTAGCCTCAGTGATTTCTGATTCCGTTGCAGCATCAGTGGTGACGTCAGAGACCGACTCAGTGGTAACGACAACAACGCTTTCCGGCTCAGTGGTGGGTGAATCAGAAGCAGGTTCGGTGGTCACTTCGACGACAGACTCAGGCTCAGTAGTAGCAGTAGCCTCAGTGATTTCTGATTCCGTTGCAGCATCAGTGGTGACGTCAGAGACCGACTCAGTGGTAACGACAACAACGCTTTCCGGCTCAGTGGTGGGTGAATCAGAAGCAGGTTCGGTGGTCACTTCGACGACAGACTCAGGCTCAGTAGTAGCAGTAGCCTCAGTGATTTCTGATTCCGTTGCAGCATCAGTGGTGACGTCAGAGACCGACTCAGTGGTAACGACAACAACGCTTTCCGGCTCAGTGGTGGGTGAATCAGAAGCAGGTTCGGTGGTCACTTCGACGACAGACTCAGGCTCAGTAGTAGCAGTAGCCTCAGTGATTTCTGATTCCGTTGCAGCATCAGTGGTGACGTCAGAGACCGACTCAGTGGTAACGACAACAACGCTTTCCGGCTCAGTGGTGGGTGAATCAGAAGCAGGTTCGGTGGTCACTTCGACGACAGACTCAGGCTCAGTAGTAGCAGTAGCCTCAGTGATTTCTGATTCCGTTGCAGCATCAGTGGTGACGTCAGAGACCGACTCAGTGGTAACGACAACAACGCTTTCCGGCTCAGTGGTGGGTGAATCAGAAGCAGGTTCGGTGGTCACTTCGACGACAGACTCAGGCTCAGTAGTAGCAGTAGCCTCAGTGATTTCTGATTCCGTTGCAGCATCAGTGGTGACGTCAGAGACCGACTCAGTGGTAACGACAACAACGCTTTCCGGCTCAGTGGTGGGTGAATCAGAAGCAGGTTCGGTGGTCACTTCGACGACAGACTCAGGCTCAGTAGTAGCAGTAGCTCAGTGATTTCTGATTCCGTTGCAGCATCAGTGGTGACGTCAGAGACCGACTCAGTGGTAACGACAACAACGCTTTCCGGCTCAGTGGTGGGTGAATCAGAAGCAGGTTCGGTGGTCACTTCGACGACAGACTCAGGCTCAGTAGTAGCAGTAGCCTCAGTGATTTCTGATTCCGTTGCAGCATCAGTGGTGACGTCAGAGACCGACTCAGTGGTAACGACAACAACGCTTTCCGGCTCAGTGGTGGGTGAATCAGAAGCAGGTTCGGTGGTCACTTCGACGACAGACTCAGGCTCAGTAGTAGCAGTAGCCTCAGTGATTTCTGATTCCGTTGCAGCATCAGTGGTGACGTCAGAGACCGACTCAGTGGTAACGACAACAACGCTTTCCGGCTCAGTGGTGGGTGAATCAGAAGCAGGTTCGGTGGTCACTTCGACGACAGACTCAGGCTCAGTAGTAGCAGTAGCCTCAGTGATTTCTGATTCCGTTGCAGCATCAGTGGTGACGTCAGAGACCGACTCAGTGGTAACGACAACAACGCTTTCCGGCTCAGTGGTGGGTGAATCAGAAGCAGGTTCGGTGGTCACTTCGACGACAGACTCAGGCTCAGTAGTAGCAGTAGCCTCAGTGATTTCTGATTCCGTTGCAGCATCAGTGGTGACGTCAGAGACCGACTCAGTGGTAACGACAACAACGCTTTCCGGCTCAGTGGTGGGTGAATCAGAAGCAGGTTCGGTGGTCACTTCGACGACAGACTCAGGCTCAGTAGTAGCAGTAGCCTCAGTGATTTCTGATTCCGTTGCAGCATCAGTGGTGACGTCAGAGACCGACTCAGTGGTAACGACAACAACGCTTTCCGGCTCAGTGGTGGGTGAATCAGAAGCAGGTTCGGTGGTCACTTCGACGACAGACTCAGGCTCAGTAGTAGCAGTAGCCTCAGTGATTTCTGATTCCGTTGCAGCATCAGTGGTGACGTCAGAGACCGACTCAGTGGTAACGACAACAACGCTTTCCGGCTCAGTGGTGGGTGAACCAGAAGCAGGTTCGGTGGTCACTTCGACGACAGACTCAGGCTCAGTAGTAGCAGTAGCCTCAGTGATTTCTGATTCCGTTGCAGCATCAGTGGTGACGTCAGAGACCGACTCAGTGGTAACGACAACAACGCTTTCCGGCTCAGTGGTGGGTGAATCAGAAGCAGGTTCGGTGGTCACTTCGACGACAGACTCAGGCTCAGTAGTAGCAGTAGCCTCAGTGATTTCTGATTCCGTTGCAGCATCAGTGGTGACGTCAGAGACCGACTCAGTGGTAACGACAACAACGCTTTCCGGCTCAGTGGTGGGTGAATCAGAAGCAGGTTCGGTGGTCACTTCGACGACAGACTCAGGCTCAGTAGTAGCAGTAGCCTCAGTGATTTCTGATTCCGTTGCAGCATCAGTGGTGACGTCAGAGACCGACTCAGTGGTAACGACAACAACGCTTTCCGGCTCAGTGGTGGGTGAATCAGAAGCAGGTTCGGTGGTCACTTCGACGACAGACTCAGGCTCAGTAGTAGCAGTAGTCCTCAGTGATTTCTGATTCCGTTGCAGCATCAGTGGTGACGTCGCCAGAGACCGACTCAGTGGTAACGACAACAACGCTTTCCGGCTCAGTGGTGGGTGAATCAGAAGCAGGTTCGGTGGTCACTTCGACGACAGACTCAGGCTCAGTAGTAGCAGTAGCCTCAGTGATTTCTGATTCCGTTGCAGCATCAGTGGTGACGTCAGAGACCGACTCAGTGGTAACGACAACAACGCTTTCCGGCTCAGTGGTGGGTGAATCAGAAGCAGGTTCGGTGGTCACTTCGACGACAGACTCAGGCTCAGTAGTAGCAGTAGCCTCAGTGATTTCTGATTCCGTTGCAGCATCAGTGGTGACGTCAGAGACCGACTCAGTGGTAACGACAACAACGCCTTCCGGCTCAGTGGTGGGTGAATCAGAAGCAGGTTCTGGTGGTCACTTCGACGACAGACTCAGGCTCAGTAGTAGCAGTAGCCTCAGTGATTTCTGATTCCGTTGCAGCATCAGTGGTGACGTCAGAGACCGACTCAGTGGTAACGACAACAACGCTTTCCGGCTCAGTGGTGGGTGAATCAGAAGCAGGTTCGGTGGTCACTTCGACGACAGACTCAGGCTCAGTAGTAGCAGTAGCCTCAGTGATTTCTGATTCCGTTGCAGCATCAGTGGTGACGTCAGAGACCGACTCAGTGGTAACGACAACAACGCTTTCCGGCTCAGTGGTGGGTGAATCAGAAGCAGGTTCGGTGGTCACTTCGACGACAGACTCAGGCTCAGTAGTAGCAGTAGCCTCAGTGATTTCTGATTCCGTTGCAGCATCAGTGGTGACGTCAGAGACCGACTCAGTGGTAACGACAACAACGCTTTCCGGCTCAGTGGTGGGTGAATCAGAAGCAGGTTCGGTGGTCACTTCGACGACAGACTCAGGCTCAGTAGTAGCAGTAGCCTCAGTGATTTCTGATTCCGTTGCAGCATCAGTGGTGACGTCAGAGACCGACTCAGTGGTAACGACAACAACGCTTTCCGGCTCAGTGGTGGGTGAATCAGAAGCAGGTTCGGTGGTCACTTCGACGACAGACTCAGGCTCAGTAGTAGCAGTAGCCTCAGTGATTTCTGATTCCGTTGCAGCATCAGTGGTGACGTCAGAGACCGACTCAGTGGTAACGACAACAACGCTTTCCGGCTCAGTGGTGGGTGAATCAGAAGCAGGTTCGGTGGTCACTTCGACGACAGACTCAGGCTCAGTAGTAGCAGTAGCCTCAGTGATTTCTGATTCCGTTGCAGCATCAGTGGTGACGTCAGAGACCGACTCAGTGGTAACGACAACAACGCTTTCCGGCTCAGTGGTGGGTGAATCAGAAGCAGGTTCGGTGGTCACTTCGACGACAGACTCAGGCTCAGTAGTAGCAGTAGCCTCAGTGATTTCTGATTCCGTTGCAGCATCAGTGGTGACGTCAGAGACCGACTCAGTGGTAACGACAACAACGCTTTCCGGCTCAGTGGTGGGTGAATCAGAAGCAGGTTCGGTGGTCACTTCGACGACAGACTCAGGCTCAGTAGTAGCAGTAGCCTCAGTGATTTCTGATTCCGTTGCAGCATCAGTGGTGACGTCAGAGACCGACTCAGTGGTAACGACAACAACGCTTTCCGGCTCAGTGGTGGGTGAATCAGAAGCAGGTTCGGTGGTCACTTCGACGACAGACTCAGGCTCAGTAGTAGCAGTAGCCTCAGTGATTTCTGATTCCGTTGCAGCATCAGTGGTGACGTCAGAGACCGACTCAGTGGTAACGACAACAACGCTTTCCGGCTCAGTGGTGGGTGAATCAGAAGCAGGTTCGGTGGTCACTTCGACGACAGACTCAGGCTCAGTAGTAGCAGTAGCCTCAGTGATTTCTGATTCCGTTGCAGCATCAGTGGTGACGTCAGAGACCGACTCAGTGGTAACGACAACAACGCTTTCCGGCTCAGTGGTGGGTGAATCAGAAGCAGGTTCGGTGGTCACTTCGACGACAGACTCAGGCTCAGTAGTAGCAGTAGCCTCAGTGATTTCTGATTCCGTTGCAGCATCAGTGGTGACGTCAGAGACCGACTCAGTGGTAACGACAACAACGCTTTCCGGCTCAGTGGTGGGTGAATCAGAAGCAGGTTCGGTGGTCACTTCGACGACAGACTCAGGCTCAGTAGTAGCAGTAGCCTCAGTGATTTCTGATTCCGTTGCAGCATCAGTGGTGACGTCAGAGACCGACTCAGTGGTAACGACAACAACGCTTTCCGGCTCAGTGGTGGGTGAATCAGAAGCAGGTTCGGTGGTCACTTCGACGACAGACTCAGGCTCAGTAGTAGCAGTAGCCTCAGTGATTTCTGATTCCGTTGCAGCATCAGTGGTGACGTCAGAGACCGACTCAGTGGTAACGACAACAACGCTTTCCGGCTCAGTGGTGGGTGAATCAGAAGCAGGTTCGGTGGTCACTTCGACGACAGACTCAGACTCAGTAGTAGCAGTAGCCTCAGTGATTTCTGATTCCGTTGCAGCATCAGTGGTGACGTCAGAGACCGACTCAGTGGTAACGACAACAACGCTTTCCGGCTCAGTGGTGGGTGAATCAGAAGCAGGTTCGGTGGTCACTTCGACGACAGACTCAGGCTCAGTAGTAGCAGTAGCCTCAGTGATTTCTGATTCCGTTGCAGCATCAGTGGTGACGTCAGAGACCGACTCAGTGGTAACGACAACAACGCTTTCCGGCTCAGTGGTGGGTGAATCAGAAGCAGGTTCGGTGGTCACTTCGACGACAGACTCAGGCTCAGTAGTAGCAGTAGCCTCAGTGATTTCTGATTCCGTTGCAGCATCAGTGGTGACGTCAGAGACCGACTCAGTGGTAACGACAACAACGCTTTCCGGCTCAGTGGTGGGTGAATCAGAAGCAGGTTCGGTGGTCACTTCGACGACAGACTCAGGCTCAGTAGTAGCAGTAGCCTCAGTGATTTCTGATTCCGTTGCAGCATCAGTGGTGACGTCAGAGACCGACTCAGTGGTAACGACAACAACGCTTTCCGGCTCAGTGGTGGGTGAATCAGAAGCAGGTTCGGTGGTCACTTCGACGACAGACTCAGGCTCAGTAGTAGCAGTAGCCTCAGTGATTTCTGATTCCGTTGCAGCATCAGTGGTGACGTCAGAGACCGACTCAGTGGTAACGACAACAACGCTTTCCGGCTCAGTGGTGGGTGAATCAGAAGCAGGTTCGGTGGTCACTTCGACGACAGACTCAGGCTCAGTAGTAGCAGTAGCCTCAGTGATTTCTGATTCCGTTGCAGCATCAGTGGTGACGTCAGAGACCGACTCAGTGGTAACGACAACAACGCTTTCCGGCTCAGTGGTGGGTGAATCAGAAGCAGGTTCGGTGGTCACTTCGACGACAGACTCAGGCTCAGTAGTAGCAGTAGCCTCAGTGATTTCTGATTCCGTTGCAGCATCAGTGGTGACGTCAGAGACCGACTCAGTGGTAACGACAACAACGCTTTCCGGCTCAGTGGTGGGTGAATCAGAAGCAGGTTCGGTGGTCACTTCGACGACAGACTCAGACTCAGTAGTAGCAGTAGCCTCAGTGATTTCTGATTCCGTTGCAGCATCAGTGGTGACGTCAGAGACCGACTCAGTGGTAACGACAACAACGCTTTCCGGCTCAGTGGTGGGTGAATCAGAAGCAGGTTCGGTGGTCACTTCGACGACAGACTCAGGCTCAGTAGTAGCAGTAGCCTCAGTGATTTCTGATTCCGTTGCAGCATCAGTGGTGACGTCAGAGACCGACTCAGTGGTAACGACAACAACGCTTTCCGGCTCAGTGGTGGGTGAATCAGAAGCAGGTTCGGTGGTCACTTCGACGACAGACTCAGGCTCAGTAGTAGCAGTAGCCTCAGTGATTTCTGATTCCGTTGCAGCATCAGTGGTGACGTCAGAGACCGACTCAGTGGTAACGACAACAACGCTTTCCGGCTCAGTGGTGGGTGAATCAGAAGCAGGTTCGGTGGTCACTTCGACGACAGACTCAGGCTCAGTAGTAGCAGTAGCCTCAGTGATTTCTGATTCCGTTGCAGCATCAGTGGTGACGTCAGAGACCGACTCAGTGGTAACGACAACAACGCTTTCCGGCTCAGTGGTGGGTGAATCAGAAGCAGGTTCGGTGGTCACTTCGACGACAGACTCAGGCTCAGTAGTAGCAGTAGCCTCAGTGATTTCTGATTCCGTTGCAGCATCAGTGGTGACGTCAGAGACCGACTCAGTGGTAACGACAACAACGCTTTCCGGCTCAGTGGTGGGTGAATCAGAAGCAGGTTCGGTGGTCACTTCGACGACAGACTCAGGCTCAGTAGTAGCAGTAGCCTCAGTGATTTCTGATTCCGTTGCAGCATCAGTGGTGACGTCAGAGACCGACTCAGTGGTAACGACAACAACGCTTTCCGGCTCAGTGGTGGGTGAATCAGAAGCAGGTTCGGTGGTCACTTCGACGACAGACTCAGGCTCAGTAGTAGCAGTAGCCTCAGTGATTTCTGATTCCGTTGCAGCATCAGTGGTGACGTCAGAGACCGACTCAGTGGTAACGACAACAACGCTTTCCGGCTCAGTGGTGGGTGAATCAGAAGCAGGTTCGGTGGTCACTTCGACGACAGACTCAGGCTCAGTAGTAGCAGTAGCCTCAGTGATTTCTGATTCCGTTGCAGCATCAGTGGTGACGTCAGAGACCGACTCAGTGGTAACGACAACAACGCTTTCCGGCTCAGTGGTGGGTGAATCAGAAGCAGGTTCGGTGGTCACTTCGACGACAGACTCAGACTCAGTAGTAGCAGTAGCCTCAGTGATTTCTGATTCCGTTGCAGCATCAGTGGTGACGTCAGAGACCGACTCAGTGGTAACGACAACAACGCTTTCCGGCTCAGTGGTGGGTGAATCAGAAGCAGGTTCGGTGGTCACTTCGACGACAGACTCAGGCTCAGTAGTAGCAGTAGCCTCAGTGATTTCTGATTCCGTTGCAGCATCAGTGGTGACGTCAGAGACCGACTCAGTGGTAACGACAACAACGCTTTCCGGCTCAGTGGTGGGTGAATCAGAAGCAGGTTCGGTGGTCACTTCGACGACAGACTCAGGCTCAGTAGTAGCAGTAGCCTCAGTGATTTCTGATTCCGTTGCAGCATCAGTGGTGACGTCAGAGACCGACTCAGTGGTAACGACAACAACGCTTTCCGGCTCAGTGGTGGGTGAATCAGAAGCAGGTTCGGTGGTCACTTCGACGACAGACTCAGGCTCAGTAGTAGCAGTAGCCTCAGTGATTTCTGATTCCGTTGCAGCATCAGTGGTGACGTCAGAGACCGACTCAGTGGTAACGACAACAACGCTTTCCGGCTCAGTGGTGGGTGAATCAGAAGCAGGTTCGGTGGTCACTTCGACGACAGACTCAGGCTCAGTAGTAGCAGTAGCCTCAGTGATTTCTGATTCCGTTGCAGCATCAGTGGTGACGTCAGAGACCGACTCAGTGGTAACGACAACAACGCTTTCCGGCTCAGTGGTGGGTGAATCAGAAGCAGGTTCGGTGGTCACTTCGACGACAGACTCAGGCTCAGTAGTAGCAGTAGCCTCAGTGATTTCTGATTCCGTTGCAGCATCAGTGGTGACGTCAGAGACCGACTCAGTGGTAACGACAACAACGCTTTCCGGCTCAGTGGTGGGTGAATCAGAAGCAGGTTCGGTGGTCACTTCGACGACAGACTCAGGCTCAGTAGTAGCAGTAGCCTCAGTGATTTCTGATTCCGTTGCAGCATCAGTGGTGACGTCAGAGACCGACTCAGTGGTAACGACAACAACGCTTTCCGGCTCAGTGGTGGGTGAATCAGAAGCAGGTTCGGTGGTCACTTCGACGACAGACTCAGGCTCAGTAGTAGCAGTAGCCTCAGTGATTTCTGATTCCGTTGCAGCATCAGTGGTGACGTCAGAGACCGACTCAGTGGTAACGACAACAACGCTTTCCGGCTCAGTGGTGGGTGAATCAGAAGCAGGTTCGGTGGTCACTTCGACGACAGACTCAGGCTCAGTAGTAGCAGTAGCCTCAGTGATTTCTGATTCCGTTGCAGCATCAGTGGTGACGTCAGAGACCGACTCAGTGGTAACGACAACAACGCTTTCCGGCTCAGTGGTGGGTGAATCAGAAGCAGGTTCGGTGGTCACTTCGACGACAGACTCAGACTCAGTAGTAGCAGTAGCCTCAGTGATTTCTGATTCCGTTGCAGCATCAGTGGTGACGTCAGAGACCGACTCAGTGGTAACGACAACAACGCTTTCCGGCTCAGTGGTGGGTGAATCAGAAGCAGGTTCGGTGGTCACTTCGACGACAGACTCAGGCTCAGTAGTAGCAGTAGCCTCAGTGATTTCTGATTCCGTTGCAGCATCAGTGGTGACGTCAGAGACCGACTCAGTGGTAACGACAACAACGCTTTCCGGCTCAGTGGTGGGTGAATCAGAAGCAGGTTCGGTGGTCACTTCGACGACAGACTCAGGCTCAGTAGTAGCAGTAGCCTCAGTGATTTCTGATTCCGTTGCAGCATCAGTGGTGACGTCAGAGACCGACTCAGTGGTAACGACAACAACGCTTTCCGGCTCAGTGGTGGGTGAATCAGAAGCAGGTTCGGTGGTCACTTCGACGACAGACTCAGACTCAGTAGTAGCAGTAGCCTCAGTGATTTCTGATTCCGTTGCAGCATCAGTGGTGACGTCAGAGACCGACTCAGTGGTAACGACAACAACGCTTTCCGGCTCAGTGGTGGGTGAATCAGAAGCAGGTTCGGTGGTCACTTCGACGACAGACTCAGGCTCAGTAGTAGCAGTAGCCTCAGTGATTTCTGATTCCGTTGCAGCATCAGTGGTGACGTCAGAGACCGACTCAGTGGTAACGACAACAACGCTTTCCGGCTCAGTGGTGGGTGAATCAGAAGCAGGTTCGGTGGTCACTTCGACGACAGACTCAGGCTCAGTAGCAGTAGCCTCAGTGATTTCTGATTCCGTTGCAGCATCAGTGGTGACGTCAGAGACCGACTCAGTGGTAACGACAACAACGCTTTCCGGCTCAGTGGTGGGTGAATCAGAAGCAGGTTCGGTGGTCACTTCGACGACAGACTCAGACTCAGTAGTCACTTCGACGACAGACTCAGGCTCAGTAGTAGCAGTAGCCTCAGTGATTTCTGATTCCGTTGCAGCATCAGTGGTGACGTCAGAGACCGACTCAGTGGTAACGACAACAACGCTTTCCGGCTCAGTGGTGGGTGAATCAGAAGCAGGTTCGGTGGTCACTTCGACGACAGACTCAGGCTCAGTAGTAGCAGTAGCCTCAGTGATTTCTGATTCCGTTGCAGCATCAGTGGTGACGTCAGAGACCGACTCAGTGGTAACGACAACAACGCTTTCCGGCTCAGTGGTGGGTGAATCAGAAGCAGGTTCGGTGGTCACTTCGACGACAGACTCAGGCTCAGTAGTAGCAGTAGCCTCAGTGATTTCTGATTCCGTTGCAGCATCAGTGGTGACGTCAGAGACCGACTCAGTGGTAACGACAACAACGCTTTCCGGCTCAGTGGTGGGTGAATCAGAAGCAGGTTCGGTGGTCACTTCGACGACAGACTCAGGCTCAGTAGCAG
>NW_026095741.1:0-138572 GCF_023101765.2 Spodoptera frugiperda | reverse complement strand
GTAATCTGCTCTACAGCTGAATTATTACCAACTTGACTGCAACTTCACAGCACCCTAAAACTTTAACCTCTTTGAAAGTACATCTTGTTTCTGCGAGATAGTCCGCTATCTTAAGCAACATTAATTTATTAGCTCTTGAGAGTTGTGGCCACTTTACATTCTGCACTAATTGCTTCGTAGCGAAATGGTACACATTTTTAAATAGACCAGGTATATATTTTGTGTTTCAATTTATGTAGTTGTAAAAAAGAAACAAAACGTGATTTTTAGGGTTCCGTAGGCAAATGGCAAAAAACGGAACCCTTATAGATTCGTCATGCCTGTCTGTCTGTCTGTCTGTCCGTATGTCACAGCTATTTATTTCCGAAACTGTTGGACCTACGTACTTGAAACTTTGTAGGTTGATATATTTCAGTAACCGCTATTCAAATTTTTAATAAAAATAATAATTAAAGGGGGCACTCCATACATGGAACGGACCAACGGATGAATGTTTTTTTTTCAGCTAACCTATCCGTGATCAGTTCTATGGATAGGACTTTAAAAAAGACATTAAGGCTCCTAAAACCAGTTTTCGTCAAAATCAAGTGTCTTCCCCCCCCCCCTCTCTTTTAAAATAAGAGAGTGAGAAAGCTAAAAAATATATATGCTGTAGATTTCAATAGAAACTTACAACGAAAATTGGTTTGAATCATTATTAGTTTTTAAAAAATAATATTTCAAAAAACACAAATATAAGTTTGTCGTTCATACAAACAGTATGTAAAACCAAGTTATTTTATAACTTTTATATTATGTCCGCTTAGCAACAAGTATATTACTGCTACGAAACTCTTCATGGGCGAGTCCGACTCGCACTTGGCTGGTTTTTGGAAAAAAATTATAAACTGGAATTAGGGTTTCAGCACTGTACTTAATTTATTTATTATAGGTACTTAATGTCTTTTTTATAAATGTATAAATTTAAAAAAAGTATTAGTATCTAATTGTATATAAGCATCTACGTACTTGAATGGTTGTTCATCTATTAAAGCAAATCAAAAGAAATACACTGTAACGGGTTCTAAATCATAAATAAAAGAGAAGAAGTCTATCCCTTGCTCACCACATCAAAGGAGGTGTTGCAAATATCCATTGGCTTTGTGTCGTGCATTGTACCTAACAAAGCTCGTCAACTGCATGGTTTACCATGATTGGCACACGATTAAGAGTCAATTAAACTCGTTCCAGTAACTCTTTGTCTACTGTTATTTATTTCTGAATAGTATTCATTTTTGTTTCAGTGTTTAGTGTTGGTTTTATCGAACTTTGAAGCGGTTTTCGCCTTCTCACTTACGAATATCCCGTATGGTACTACCCCAGTATCTACTACATACTAGTACTTTAACAGTGTTTGTTTGTCTTTCTGTCACATTTCAAACGGAACGGAAGTATAGAAAATATAATATGATGAATCCAGATATAGGTATATGTATACAGTATAGATATAAGTTACTATTTGCTTTGACTATTGAGCGACATACTATATACCTACAGATATTCGTGTTAATTATTTATTTATCCTGAAATCAAAATTAAACATAAATGTAATGTATATATTGACTATCATTAATATGTATCTATGTATGTGTCTTCCTCCGTCATAAAAAAGTGACAAATGACATTTCACACTGCCATCAAGCAAACTTTGTGGACCTAGGTAACCTCAACCACTTGATCTCTACATAACTTCCCAAAGCTATCATTGTGAGTAATTGCAAGTGAATGTTACTGAAGTTTACATTTTTACTTAAGTGAATACAACAAACAAACTAACATTATTTTGTCAATGTCTATTTGTTCTTCCATATAGATATAGTTTATAGGATCATTTTGCTCTTAAAAACTAATGAAAACTCACATGCCGTCCGTAACTCAGATGTAAGTTTGTTACCTGTTGAAAAAAAATAAAATTGACGTTATTACTTGTATCTATTTTCAATAAATAGAAATATATAGATCGGTGTCTAACGAGTAACATTCCAAGTTTATAATATATTCATTTCATATTTATTTTCTCGAATATATCACACATAATTTCTATGTTACGTTTCTTAAAAACTGTGTTGATAAGTTGAAAGCAATGCGTAGTGTATTGAGTAATAAGGTACTTTCAGCTAGCCAAATTTATACGTTTAGTAATAACTCCTTTACCTTTCTTCGAAAATTTTCTATGAGATTACGAGATCTGACTTCATCACAATGCTGCCTAAGTTTAAAGTAAAATCAGATTAAGAACATTATGGTTCTTACTTTTGTATAGGGTTATATTATGTGACGATTTTTTTGAACAATGATTATTTCATTTAGTCCTTTTTGAAGTGGTACACTACATTGCTAACCACATCATATACCAAGATATCAGTAGAAAATGTGGAAATGTACCTATCAAAATAGAAAATATATTCGTCTAAGCTATATAACATTAGTGTATATTTAGCTAAAATACATTTCTGGATAATTATAGGTTTCATTGCTTAGAAATATCAAATCGTATCTTGAGTCTGATTTAGTTTCATTATAAGTAACAATATCTGATACAGAGTGGGACACCTTGTACAAAACTTGACAAATCTCTCAATTAGTTTCGATGTTTGATGAATATACCTACGAAAAATCCACCTCTACACGTAATTTAAATAAAAATGACGTGTAGGAATGCCATTTTGTGTCTGTCGTCTGTTTTTAGAAATACATATCATTTTATAACTTAAATATCAGATACTTTCATCTGCAAACTTCATGGAGTCGTAGACTAGAATCAACCAATTTCCGATATATCAGATTGGTGGCTGATTCTATACAAGATGGTTTCCTTTTACATTCAGTTGTCGGATCTCTGTTCGTGTACACATTGTATTTTGAAATGCAATAAATATTTTCCTTCGATTTCGATTCGATAGACATTTTTATTGGAAGTTTCCGGAACCTTAAGCATTTTGTTGAACTGGATTACTACTCGGATAATTCTTTTCATAGATTTCAGAAGCTGAGCTCAGGCTGTGCTATTATTATATAAATTCAGTCCGTGAATCGCGTTCACTTTGAATTTTTTTAAAGACATTTTTTTGACATGCTATCAGTTTTCCTACATCTGGTCTTCTATGTATGTAAATTTAATATTTAGAAGTCGATCTATTTAACAAATTCCATGGTTTGAATACCCCCTAGATGGTTCATACCTCTTTACAATTAGCGGGCGGGTTTGAGTTAGTAAATTAAAGTTTAATAAAGTTAAAACTAAGCAGTGAAGTTTACAAAAAAGAGTAATAAAATATGATGAGATGGAATAGTCAATATATATTTGACCAGAAAAAATAATTAAACGAGCGGTTACGTGTGGAGCGGTAATAAATCTCATTCTAAGCAATTCAATACAATGAGGTAATAAAAAAAAACAGCACTTAAATAGTAATGAAAAAAATCAGCAGGCCGGGTTTCTGTCATGGCTCCGGCGCTGTGCTAATCGTCGCAGACGGCTTTCGCTCACCACCGCAGCTTCGGTGGGTTGCTAGCAGCCTCCTGCTCCTTAGTCCGCGGGAAACCTCGCTCCTACGCACCTATGCAATTTTAAATTACACTCCAGGGGTAGGATAAACAAGACTACGTGGAGTCGGTTTTGGAACTTCTGTTGCACATCATATTAAATTTTTAACCAACATGAATATATCTTCGTAAGTCATTAGGCCTACTTACGTTATGCGAATCTTTATGCCAAAACAAATTGGTCTTTAAAATTTAATATGCTGTGCAACATGTTTATATCTGTGGAGGCTTGTCATTAGCAACTTAATTATATATTTTTGTTACCTATTCTGTTATTAGTCTGTAAGCCTTCTTAAAATGAATAAAATAAAAATAAAATAAACAAAAGTTGGTGATAGAACTGAATTGCTACAAAACCGATTGAACGTAGTCTTGTTTGTCCAACCCCTAGAGTGTAATTTAAAATCGCGTAGGAGCGAGGTGGCGCACGGGCTGAGGAGCAGGAGGCTGCTAGCGAGCCACCGTGGCTGAGGCTGGCCAACAAGCCGGAAGCCCGCAGCGCCGGATCCGTGACAGAAACGTGACAGACGTGCGTGATTGCTTGCATGCTGCTTGTTTTATTACATTATCCAAGTCTTCGAAGATATTATATAAAATTGCTAGTTAATGTGATTAATTTTGTGCCATGTATCACTTTATCTAAATTGAGTAAACGTTATATATAATTGCTAGACAGTACCTATAATTATATAATATCCCACCCAAAACATAAATGTGAAAGGCGGCCAAGTTCGATAATATTGGAATGCTTCGCCTAGAAAAGAAGTGAGATCTAAATAAGTACCAAGTTCCATACACAGACCTCAGTTAAAAATGATATAACAAGTTGGCAAGTTTTCACACACTTTGTTATAAACCTACTAAACGCAATGAGTCAAGTATATAATTTTCTATTAAAACTTGCCAAGTTATATCATTTTTAACTGAGGTCTGTGTATGGAACTTGGTACTTATTTAGATCTCACTTCTTTTATAGGCCAAGCATTCCAATATTATCGAACTTGGCCGCCTTTCACATTTATGTTTTGGGTGGGATTTCATTTATTTTTGTATGGTCTATTTTCTTTTTTTCTTATTTTACTTTACTTTGATTAAATACAAACCTTCGTAACGAATTTTAGGTCGGTACGACCATTGGAAGATATAGATAGTTTTTTGTTTTAGTTCCTTAGGGGTATGAATTTACACCTTCATTATTTTTAAAACCGACTCACACTTGGCCATTTTCAGATTTTTTCCTTTACCTTGACCTGAAGACCTACCTCCATGCCAATTTTCAAGTCAATACGAACATTGGAAGTGGTCTAGGTTTTTGATGAGTGAGTGAGTGAGTCAGTCAGTCAGTCAGTGAGTGTATAGTAAAAATAGCTATTTTCTAACGTCAATATCTTAAGACCTACAATAGGTACATTAATGAAATTTTGTATTTTAGATAAGTAAGTAGATCTCGACAGATACTAGAAATTTCATATGCGTAGATAAAATAGATTTTGAGTTATAGGTGGGTCGAACTTGGCCCGAAATGGCACATGTAATATAACCCACGGCCGGTGTGTCGGTTTTTTTGCTCGAACTTGGCGGACACACTGCCGTGTGTCTAGATCAAGATTTATTACTTTGGCTGATCATAGCGAACCGCTTATTCCGTCGTTTTTACCGCTCATTCGATTACTCAATTATTTTTATAATTGACATTGTATGATAAAATAACCCAACTATTTGTTTTTTTATTAGGTACTAACCATGTTTTACTGTCGCAATAATTAATTAACGGCCATTCAATTAAATAACTGCTCAATATGTTTTTCAACTGATCATAATAATATCTCGAATATTTAAAAATAAGCTCAAAAAATTAGTTCCCATATTTAAATATCGAACAATAGCTAGCTCGTGTTCTAGTTTCCGAATGTACGTTACTCGCAGCTTAGACACAAAGTGACTGGAATGGGAAGTGACGTATGCATAGTTAGGTGGTTTTCACACGTTGAGTCTAGTAAGGCATGTGTGCCTTTGTCCGTACGAGCTAACTACAAATACCTATGTGTGTGCTTTCGTGTCTTTTGTTCATTGTAGTATACGTAGAGATGTATACGTCTAGTTCAGGAGCATAACAATGTTGGAAACAGTCGTCTCGGTCGACTATCGCTTAAATATTATTTGGCTTGTAGCACAGGCTACAGATTACAGATAAAGAATTAATTTATTACTTGTTACCTGCCTGTTGCTACATGCTAACGCGAGCTCAACAGCAGTAGCTCAACAGAGGGATCTCCTTAATTATTATGGCCGTATTTGGGTCCAATAGATATATTTATAAGATGTCATTGCCAGAGTTACTCAAAATGGAGAAGTAAAACATCCACGCGAAGATCGACATCCGCGCGGACGAAGTCGCGGGCGGAAGCTAGAAGGTAATAATTACTTTCGGGCATAATTGATATATTATGAACACAAACCTAACAGATCCTTATTATATATTATGCGGAGAAATATAAAATTCTATTATTCCATTAGATATGACAAGTTTCAAAAAACACGCAATTTCTTTAGCCGACTCAGGAACCGAACCTGAGACCCGTTACCTACTCAGCAGTTACAATTACGAACTTCGCGTGAGTTGAGCACTTTTGATTCTTCATGCTTTAAAAATAGGTAAATATTATATTGTACTCCATTTAGGTTTATCTCTGTCGTAATAATAAATAAATATCCTTATTTACATTCATAGATCTGTACATAAATACAGAGTTTATTGACTGCACCATTTATTGAATAGTGAGTGGGCAAGTATTCACGGTCTCTGATTGGCTGGAGCTTTCTCCACCCGGCAGTAGAAATAAATTGCAGAATTTTTATTTGTTATTCACAAACTATGTATTTGTATCAATCGCTTACATATATGTATAAACGTATATATCTTTATTTGAAGTGGTCAGTTCCAAACTGCCTAAACCGACTTTTGAGTAGTTTATGCTTGTACCATGGGTAATTGTTGGGGAGCTCTTTTCAATTAAACACTTTCCCACACGGGCTGCAACATCTTTGTATAGGTACCTCTAGAACTGTAGTGTACGAGACGGTGTCCGCTTACCGCTTGTGTATCAGACAAGCCGTAGACTTTAGACATAGAAAATCTTCGTAATTATTACGTTCTGACAGTCTGTCAGGTAATCCTTTTTTCAGGAGGCAGGGGGGAAAATTATCCAATGACTTCTCTCGCCAGGGCAAGGCGAAAAGGAGTGTCAGACTCTTACTGACTAAAAACCACCCCGTTCCTCTCCTGCTTGTCGAGCCCCCCGGTAAACCCGCTAGGTAGTCCGCAGCTCTAGGCTGCGGCATGTTTAGTGGTAACTAAACATATAAACAGAAGCATCCCAATATTTTAAAGTATCAACTTTCCAATGAGTCACATGTTAGGTCATTTATCTGACACGTCAACCAGACCAGGGTCTGGTTCTCGTAAAATATAACTAATGGGTAATTGGCTTGTAACTTGTTAAATATTCTTAAGGGTAAAGTAACGCACAACACAATACGACACGCCACATCTGGTTGCCCGGATTGCAAGGGGCTCTGGCGAGGAGATGTGAATAATGTTATGTAAACGATAGGGGACTTACTCTTGGACTGCGGAGTCGGAAGGTTGTCTGACTAGAATTGGTTCCTTTGAACCCAGTTGTACTAAGTAAATTCAGTGTGTAGTGTGGAATTTTGGTGAGTAGCAGTGTGAAAGTAAGAAAAAGTGTACGTGAATATGGTTTTATTACAAGCTAAGGCCTTTATCCTATCTTCTTATTTGTGTCCCAGTGCCCTGCACCGTACTTGTTGTACGCGCATCTCCAGGGAGCGGGGGTAGGCTTCACCAAGTATCTTGGAGATTCTCCATACATTTGTTAGCTATGTTCGAATGGAGCACTAGGATCAAAACACGTGTGTCTCGTCAACATCCACACCCGCCATAGGAGGTATGTATATCTATACTAAAAAATTCTACGGTTGACGAAACATGTACTGTCGAAACGGGGTTCTATTAAGGAGGTGAAATGATGTGTAGGTCTGAATGGCCACTTCGGTGTACACAAGTGCATCTGTAACGGTAATCTTCCACGTAGCTTACACCCTTCTCTTTGCTCGCTCCCTTTTATTTTATGAGTAAATGTAAATAAATTAGAATATATCCCTTTAATATATCGATTCCTCATGAATTCCCATTTAACCTATCAGTAACAAGATGAACAAGTTAATAAAGTAAGTTATGTTATTTATTGGGAATTCATTAATTATCCCGTGAAACGTCAGAAAAACGATGGGAGAGTGACCAGTGACCCTGAACGAGCTCTACAGAAATGAGCGAATGGAGGGGTGAGCCACTCCATTCGTTCATTTCTCTAGAAAGGATAAGCCACCCTAAGACAGGCTAGAAACAATGTCACAATGTTTAAGATCTTTTTTTTTTCCGACCAATGGTTTTGCATATATAATGGGTAAAGTCGAGTCACCTGACTGTGCAGTATGCAATATAGTAGAAGATGTCCACCATATTCTGTCGGAAAGTGTTCGGGGCGAAGTTGAAAGAAAACAAATATTTCCTAAACTTAATTATGATGTTGGCAAATTTAGCAGTGTTTTGTCTCCACCATTATCAGACAAAGCTAGAAAATTATATTTACATACTTGTTAAAAATATTTTTATTGATAGATATTAAGTTCTTTTATCTTTATATTTTGTTAAGGTTCCTATGAGAGTAACATAGTCACTGTGTGATTAAACCCTCAATATATTTATTAAAGGTTAAAAAAAAGTAAAATTTATTACCTTTCAAAGAATTACAGTTTTACATTAGGATATTCATGAACCAGCAAAAATAGTCAAATTTCAAAAATGTAAAATCGACTAATGAAAGATTGATTAGTTTTTAATGTTTTACATACATACGGAGGTAAGCAGAGACTATGGAATGCCAATTTTTAATATTTTATACTATTGAAAATTCGAAGCAATTGGTTTTAAACTGAGACTATTGTTAAATTTCACAATAAACGTCTCGAGTCCTTAGTGAAACAAAACTGTTTGTAAATAACTCGTGAATATTAATGTTTAAGACCATTTCGTATGGTTCCTAAGCTCCATATAAAGTAAGAAGTAACGGTAAGTACTCGAATCTTACAGAGTTCTTTAAGTACCTAGACGGAAACTTGAACAATATTAAAGTTTTCGCAATATTAACCGTCACTACCGGAAAATATCTTAGAACACTTTATTGTTTGTCTTTCCAGTATTCTTTAGTTCTTATGACAAACTTGAAAGACTTAGTTGTTGTCTTGTGTACCAAGTAGTAGTATTGCTCATTTCAAATAGTATTTTATGAACACTACTTTGATTTATCTTGTTTATTACTTATTCAAGAATGGACTGTTTATTTGTATTCTTATACGGTACATATTTCCTTACATTTCTTACTTGTTTTATTACAATTAATCATGTTGTACTTTATATTGTTCTTATGTGATATCTCTTTCAAATCTTTGCTTAACTTAGCTAGAGCCCATTATGAAAAATAACTATCAGGAGGTGATTTGTTAGCGGATTTAAACACTGAGCGTTTAACTTCTTTTTTAATCGAGTTATACCTCTAACAGTATGGTATATGAGTATATTTATCACGATGCAAACATTACGTTTGGTTCCATTAATTTGTATTGAAATTATTAAGAAATTTGTGTCTCTGTAGTCGGAGTGTTAGATACGAAACAATATGGTGTCCGTTATCCGAACCAGATGATGTCAAATGTGGTCATTTCAATCTTACAGATTTTTAGTTCTCCAGCTACTATAATTGTGCCGCACATTTTTAAATTTGTGCGCCATACAGTTTTTTTAGATATTTCAGAAAAACACTTCCTGCTGTGGTAACGTTATATATCTTTATAGTATTATAGTTTTTTTAGAAAAATCTAAAAAACTATAAGGGGCACCAATTTAAAAATGTGCGGCACAATTACAGAAGCTGGAGAACTAAAAATCTGTAAGATTGAAATGGCCACATTTGAAAACATCTGGCTCGGATAACGGACACAACAAAAAGTCTCATAATCTATTCCAGCCCTCGCATTTATGTAACGTATAATGCCATCATAAGCCAAACGCAATTTCGATCTAAAGCTGATTTACGATTTATGCTGAAAATTGATAGACTCACCAATGAATGTGAAACTAAATAGGCGTGTAATATTTTGTAGAAATTAATTTATTTGGAAACTGGTTACTGAATTGATCGACATAGGTTTGAAGATTTTGATGATTGATACAGTTTGATGCGTATGTGTAGCTGAATAAATATATGAAAGGAACAAAACTTATCGACTTTGGGATATTGAAACTAACAGTCATAATATGAACTATGAAGTGCACGTAATATGACAATTCTATTGTCAATATATGAAACAGAATTATGGAGTTTGCTGATAGATACTTATTTTGTTATTCTGGTCAGAATAGTACCTAATTACATGGTCGAAATTTGACTTTGGTTTCATCTATGTTACTTGCTTGTATTTTAGATCAAATGATACTCACTGATGTTGTTCGAGTTTTCCATTAATATCGCTCTCGTGGTCTCGCAGGCTCGCAGCAAACTCGGGGTGACGAGTATGGTCAGTCTTTCGCATCGCATGAATTGATACACTTTGTTTACCTATCGTTTCAATATCTGTCTCAAATTATTCCTCTCTCTCACTACTTCGTAGTAGGTATTCTATTTTTTACTTTAGGTTGTAGAAATTATTTGTGCATGAAATTATATGGTTTTCATGAAAAAATTAACATGATCATCTCGACGGCCCCTACGTAAACTATCGAAACTACAAAAAAGCCATTTTCATTTTATTGCACTAATAGTATGTGGAGATAAAGATCTATTATTATATATATAAATTATGTTCCAATTGTATACCTACAACTATTTTTCAATCGAACAGAATCGTAACTGCATAAAATGAACACATTAAAACATCGAACCTGCCGTTTTCGATGATATACGCGGTCAGCGCTGCGCGAGCGAGACACGAAACTGCCTGTTTCGTCAGTGTTCCCCGAAATGTGAGTGAGGACTCACGTGTATTTTGAGGTTAGGATTACGTTAGTGTTTTTTTTACTTTTAATTCAAAATGAATAGGAGAGGTATACACATGGTAAATATAATATACTATCGAAAGTGGTAGATTCGATACTGTTCTAGTACAAAGAGCAAATTTGTACTGTCGAATCTACCACATTCGATAGTATTCCTTGGTATTTGTACTGAGCAATTTATCGAAAGTGACACATTCGATACTTTTCTCTGCTATGAACACGTCGAATGTACCACTTTCGATACTTTACTACGGCAAAGTAATAGATTGTCCTACAATTTCGATAGATATAATATGTTTGTCTTGGATTTTCAGCATCTCCTGTGCGATGTCAATTCACCGACGAAATATTTAAATGATATTTACAAAGAAACTGATGCGGTTGACGGGGATTTTCTGTATAACGATTCTGAAATCGTTCCATCTCCTAAATCTGTCCAAGATTTTTATTGTCCAACAAACCAAACCTTTTTTTTACATTTGATGGGTAGACGTTTAGCCGCTATCTCACCTGATGGTAAGTGATGATGCGGCCTACGGTGGAGCACGTCTGCCCATAAGCAACCTATTCACTCGGGCCTTGAAGACACCCAGGTCATACCCATCAGAAACAGACTCCGGCAAGGAGTTCCACTCCCTAGCAGTTCGCACAAGGAAGCTTGAAGCGAAGCGCTTTATGCGAGTGGGTGGGATATCTACCATGAAGCGGTGACGCCTCGCCGATTGTTTTGTGGTTCGATGATGAAAAGGACTAGGGGGAATCAAGTTGTGCAATTCCTCCGCACACTCTCCGAAATGTATCCGGTAATAAACGGAAAGGCTTGCAACCTTACACCTGTGTTCGAGGCTTTGAAGCCGGGCCTCCACAAGCGCATCATCGTTGATAAGCTTCTTGGCACGCCTTTCGATTTGTTCTGGCGCATCGACCTGGCATTTAGCCGAGCCGTCCCAAAGGTGAGAACAGTACTCCATACAAGACCGAACCTGCGCTTGGTACAGGCTCAGTAGCTGTTCCGATGTGAAATACCGTCTCACCCTCCAGAGGATGCCCAACTTCCTGCCAGCCAGATGCGCCTTCGACTTTATACAACGTGTAACAAAAAGGGGGTATACATATCAATTGCACGGTTTCTAGATAACATAACAAACGATACGGGAAGGGTTTTTAAACTCATGTTTTCATGGTACCATGTTATGAATTTTTCCAATCGCGCCGACGCGCGAATCAAAATTAGGTAGACAGGTACTAGGTGATCAGATTGACAGAAAAAATGTTTCGTAATATTAGCGAGTGATCCCTGCAGGGTTGTGACACGTTTGTATGATTTGAAATCAAGAACTATGCGATACCAAGTATTTGGTACTAATTTTTTTTAAACATATTTTTTGCTGAAACTTTGTCTAGAGATTCTATTCAACCTGTATTCATCAGGGCTTCTTGATGTATATGGGTATTTTGTTACACCTTGTATACGAGCCGAAGTTAGTTCGTAGGGTAGGCGATAGAGTTACGCCCAGAAGCTCAAGATGATCCGATATTGGAACGGATACATCTCGGAAAGTAGGAGTCAGCGGAAATTGGCTCCGTTTGGCAGAGAATAGACACGCCTGGGTTTTGGTAGCATTGAACTTGACCAAGTTGGCGTCACCCCAATCGGAGACCGCCTTCAAGGAGGAGTTCAACCATTCGACCATGGATTCTCTTAGAGACTGGATCTGTGTTCCGCTAGTCCGCGCATCGGACACATACCTTTCAACAACTGTGCTGTCATCTGCATACCCAAATTCGTCGTTGATATGCAGCAAAAAGAGCGTTGCTGAAAGTACTGTCCCCTGAGGACTCCGGCGTTGATGCTAAATTGGTCAGACGAGCAGCCATCAATGACTACTCGGATTGACCGATCCCTCAGGAAGTCTGCAATCCATCTGCACAGATCAGCGGGAAGTCCATATGCAGGAAGCTTGCCGATAAGGCTGTCGTGCCAAACCCTGTCAAAGGCCTTCGATATATCGAGTGAGACCGCTAATGCCTCCCCGTGCTTCTCGATGGCCTCGCTCCAAATGTGGGTGGCATACGCAAGAAGGGGACCTTCTGTGGATCGGTTGCGGCGAAACCCATACTGCTGATCGCTGAGGAGGTCGTTACCTTCAAGGTATGCCAGAAGCCTGTTGTTAAGTACACGTTCCGACGTGACTGAGATTGGTCGGTACTTGTTAGGGTCGGCACGACTACCTTTTTTGGGCACAGGCTGCACGTTGGCCTGCTTCCATGCAACCGGCACTTGACCAGTCTCAGGCGCACAGGTTTTTAAAACCACGGCTGAGATTCCGTCGGGTCCACTGGCCTTGTTCACGTCAAGATTACGCAACGTCTTATATACCTCCTTCTATCGGATGCGAATTTTTGACATATTCGTCTCGCAAACTCTATGGAGAGAAGGAGGCAAAGCGCCACCAGTATCAAGACGTGAAGATTCCGCAAATAGAGAAGCAAACAGGTTTGTTTTCTCTATAGCCCCAGGAGAGGTGGGACTGAAGGGCGGCAGAAGTTCGATTCAACTTTAGTGCAAAACCGTGCAATTACTACGTTTTTAAGTTCTTTATTTTTTAATACAAATTGCTTGATTAACAATATTTGATTGATTTTCTTCATTTGTCACTAATTCCCCAGAAAAAATAGCAGTAAAAGCTTGACATAAATAAATAGTTGGAAGGTATCTCATATCGAAACTAGTCTTATGTTACCTAGACTTGAGCAATGTAACAATGAATACAATCGAAAGTACCACATTCAATAGTTTACTAGAGATACTTGTCGTGGAAAAGTATCGAAACGGGCACATTCGATAGTAGATTAAAAATTTTTGTCATACAACACTATCGAAACTGGCACATTCGATAAAAAAGTAACCAGAAGTAACCAAGAAAAGTATCGAGTGTGTAATATTAGAAAAAGTATGATAATTATGAAAAACTACAGTAGATAGTATAAAACACTAATATTTTCCACGTTAGATATACTGGTAATATTGAATATACGAATTTCATGTTTAACAAAAATCTAAATCGAAACTTAAAATCGCTCTCCTGTAAAGTAGAGGTTTTGCAGTTTCGATAGTTTACGTAGGGGCCGTCGATCTATGTTACATTACGAATGTTACCTATTGCGAAAAGGGGTAGGCAAATTATATCATTTAATTTATAACTTTGAATATCACTTCTCGTTGTAAATTACATTATGAACGAAAGCTAGTTGTTATATTTTGCAACCAAAATGTTGTTGGTCCCGGGGTTCGAACCCAGGATTTGTATTTCGGTTAAACCTAATGACGAAGCTGTTGCATAATAGAGGGTCTTCTAACATTGTGAAAATGAAATAAAACTACAATGTGTAATGGTTTGCATATTATTTTGATTAAAATAAAAGAACTCATTCAAAGAAAGAAAAATGAAAACAAAGCAATAAAAGTACTCAATAACACTTTTTATTAAAATTTTTCTTACTTAAATGAAAAACTATACCTAGTGTTACATAACTTTAGTAGTAAAAGTACATGTACACACGTAGACAGACATACAAACACACAACACCTTTCATGGGTAAAACATACAGGGTCATGCACACATACTATAATTAAGCGTGGTGTCTAGCGAAGAGAAACGAATAAGCCGCCTTTTTCCATGTAACTCGAAACAGGCAAAAAATGGGAATGATCGACCCTGTTTGATCGATTTCGTCATAAAATAGAAGAAAAGGATGGGAACAAAAATATAGAACTTAGAATATTGAGACAGTGCATGATATCAAGATAACAAAAGAGTTTGTGAACCAAAAACAGATTGTGGTCTTGACATCAATGAAATAAAAAATATTTTTTTCGAAGAGTTCTCGCATTGAGGTTACATGGAAATTAGCGCTCAGAAATTACTATAATCTTAATCTAACCTAACCTAACACGATTCTATTTAATAAATTGTCTAAGCTAAATATTCACCAAATTTAATGAAAGCATAACTTCCTTAGATTTAGTAACTACATTAAATAGTTATCTATTTTAGGAATTAAAATACATAACCTATAATTTATTGTTATTTAAATATACATTATAGTTAGAAAACAATTTAGTTATTTAACAATAACGTTTAAATCTACAATTTGCACCATAACTATCACTAGAGTTGGAACATCACCTAAAGACATCTAAGAGCCACCAGTTATAACCTTGATTATTTGTGGTGCTCTTGCTGATTATGAACTTTACAATAAACATTTGAAATCAGAACTTGTACATGACATCTTCCACCTATTTACTTAGGGCCTGTTTCACAATATCTGGATAGCCGCTATGTCCCAGATAAATTTGAATTAAGAACGTAATTTGTATGAACTATCTGTCACATAAGTTTATCAGATACTTATATGAAGGTGGTGAAACAGGCGCTTAATAAGGTATATAATTATGTAGAACTTATAGCTAAAAAAACAGATAAAAAATAGGAGACTGTAGTAACCAGTAAGCCAATTAGGTACCTGTCCCCTGTGCCAAAGTAAATAATGTATGCATGTGAGTACAAAAATGGAAATAAATATCAATTATATTATTACTTTTAATTTGATGGAAGTGACAGAGATGTGATAAAAAAGCATAAAAACTAAAGACAACTTGAAAAATGAGTGAAATTATGGTTAAATTGACTTTTATTATGAATCATATTTCCTCTCATAAAATATTTATTACTGTAGAATCTGCTTGGGACCACAATTATTAATATTTATTTCTATAATTATAGTCAAATATTTTTAATAAATGTACTCACCACACTGCCAATAAAAATTTTGTTTGTCTATAATCAAAATTGCATTGATTCATTTCGAAAATTTTGTTTCGTCTGTAAATATTTTTTATCTGTTAAATATATTATGTAAAATTTTCATAATATAATTATACTAGATTAAAAGACATCACATACGCGAACATTTTCCGTAATAAATGGCTTTAAACAACTTTAAAACTAATTAATAATTTTAAATAAAACAATTACTTTTGAGGTACTTTAAATATCCTCCTGCGGCTTCGCCCGCGTGGATTTTAAAAGATTCCTCTTCATTTTCTCCTATTGTCTCATTCTTTGTATTTGGTCCTGCAGTAGAGCCTACGCAATAAAAACAGAGAAACGTTAATTTTTCCTGTTTATAATATTATAATAGATAGTAGTCATTTATTTAGAGACACTCAACACATAGGTATTTAGCATTTATCAAACATCATCGAATCATTCTTGACATCAACTTTCAAACGTGCCAATTAACAGTTGGCAGGGGTCAGAGCCAATGTATGATATGTTTTTGATAATTTGAGCCAATTAGAAAATATTGTTCGAGAAAATTTCTTGAATTACAATTTTCAGTACATACTTTGACTGAATCTTTATAATATATTCCAGGTAAATTTATATTACGAAATGTAATATAATTCTACCTGAAACAACATGAAATTACATCATTAATTACCAAATGGATAAACAGGGAAGGCAATATAACTCCCGAGACAGGTAAGAAAAAATCAAAAAGTAAGGAAATTATCCTTACTTTAAAGTTACTGCACGGACCAAGTCTTGTAGGTGGAGAAAAAATTATAAATAAAAGGAAAGAGGAATAATAAGAGATGAATCTTAATCACGTAGTGTCATTGTTACTGGATCTGTCTTATTATCGAAGGTTATGTGTTTGTTATTCGAACCAAGACCGGCAAACCACCCGCGTCCCTAACTCACGTTGAGACGGCGACGAAAAATTACCTAACAAACAACTTTTATTATTTTCTTAACGAAACCTTCTATAAGTTCGTTAAATGCAAAATCTTATTTATTTACCTATATTTCTTGTCTTTTTGATTGAACACTGTGTCGTTTCATCTAAACTTATCCAAATCTGCTCAATAGTTTTTACATGAAAATGTTATAAACAGGTCTGCCTGTAGTCGTAAACAACTACCAAACAAGACAATTAATGTCTCAACATCAAAAAAGATCACGTCCCTACTAATTATAATTAAATAAATATTTAACTAATATAACTAAAGGACCAAATATACCACGTGGCACTGACGTATTTCATCAAATGACCTTGTTTCCAATCAGATGCGGTGATCTTGACAATGAACCTGTCTAATAACAACAGATAATACGACTAACATTAATGGAGCTAGACTCGCCGCGACTTCCTAGAAATCCAACCGTATTTCCGAAACCAGCTTACGGTAATAGTACTACATTGAAAATGCAGAGCCAGACAGAAATACTAGTTTATTAGTGAATGAAATAGTTCCATGAAAACTAGAACACGTGTTTTGTAATTTACCTAATGGATACATTATAACGGTTGGATGTTATACTTTCGATTAATTGATTTGGATCTCTAACGCATCATTTAAAATAACAAGATATGTATTTGTGCATACACAGTTTCATTTACTTTTTAAGATAGTTAATTAAGAAGGAGATTATTTTAGTTTATCTATCCACATAATATTTTTTTCAGTTAAGCCTTACTTCTATATTACAACATATTGAAATGATTTGTACACAATTAAACAACGTGTTCATAATAACCGAATGGTACAACAATATTTTTCTATCAATGAATTTTGTATCGAAAACAAAGACTGACAGAACGGAATCGAAACCAAAAAAAATGTACAGGAATGAAACTCATATTTTGCGCTCGTCAAAATTGGCAAAAAATGTTTGCGACATTTTTTATTTTCACAGATTTCAGGGTCGTGGCACCGATAAAAAGTGCACGCTATGAAAGTGAATTCGGTATTTTTAAAAGGTGAGTGACGTCAAAAGCGTCGTGGGACGGCCCGTAGTAATCACAGCTGGCCTGAAACCTTTCAAAAGGCTTTTATCGAAACGGACTCGAATATTAGTCGTAGTTAGCAAGTTTACAAACAACACGATAATAAAGTGCACCTATCTGCACATACTCGTTTGTAATGAACCGAATGTATTTTCAATTTGCCGCCATTCATTCAAATATCGTTTGTTTGTTTATTAATGAATGAATGGGTGGAATCGCGACATACATCAGCTGTCGGAAAATATTAAAGGCTCTTTCACGAGAAATACTGTGTTTGTAAACAATTTATAAATGTCGTAGTGGCCAATGTGAAGCTCGGTATTGTATGTAAACAAAAATATTGAGTTTCCATTTTATTATTAATATTACGATTTCTCTCTCGTAACAGTGAAATGTAGTAAACCATGGAGGTTTTTGTACTAGTTTAATTTGGTTCTAGGGGGGTGCTTGTAATATTGATCGTCCTCGTCTCTGTATTGATAAGTATAAGTTTTATTACTATGATTTTTCTACTGTAGTTTACAAATAAGGTGGAACTTTTGCCAATGAATAATTTATTACAGAATGTTTTTGTTATTTCAGATTGTGAAGTGTATTTGATATCTAAATCTTAAAAGGTTTGATGTCGTGTTTAGTTTAGATTACTTTAAATAATATTATTGTTTAGTACATTCATTGTTTTTATAGATTATTTATGTTTTTTATACATAAGAGTAACTGTTTATTACGTAAAACTGACGTTGTTATTAAGAAGTAGCGCGGGAATATTGTTTTTTTATATGAGACTAAGTATTTGCATTTTGGGGTTTTTTTTTCATGTATTTTCATAAAAAATATAGTAAAAATTATTATATTTTACTTTTACGAAATATTTTTATGTAATCCGTGAAAATGTGTAGTAAACTACCTATTGCAATCATTATTTGATGTTAAACTTTGTTTTTGTAACTTTTATAGACGAATTCTATGTCCGTAACTCGCGCTGTTTTCGTACGCAGAAAATCGCGATTTCTCCGTTGTTAAGCTATTTATCTACTTTTTTTGTTACGTAATATGTTAATAGCGATGCAAAGATGTGGATTCTTGTGAATTAATGATGTTTGTATGATTACTTTGGTAAACATCGTGTTTATCATGAATTACTCGTTAGTTAACAATAATTTTTAAGATTCTCGTTCTATACATGACTAGGCTAACCATAATTTCAGCCTTCTGACTGTTGGTTCTCACTTAACTACGCTGTAATCTGTTTTGTAGCATCTATATGTTTGAGTGACAGTGTTCAATCTTAAGATTACTTCCAAGCGTTTGTGCCCTATTAAGTTAAAAACTGTTTTGTATTATAAACTCGGTGCGTTTCTAGCCAACTATTATTGATGTTTTGTCTTGGAATGTTAGTCGTTAGTCGCCAGCGATTTTAGAGGTACAGTGAATGTGTCGTATTTGTTTATACTCTTCCTGACACCCGATTAACTCTCTACATGTCCTGTTTCGGAACATTTCAACTTTAACTATTCTCTGTTATTTGCGCGGCCGTTTAATTTCTCTAACAAAAGACTTCAACGCGCGAGGTTCATATTAATTGTGTCAGTTATTCTGTTCGATTTCTTTATTAGTCGGACGGATTAGACGGATGGTTGCACCTCACAGTGTTTTATTATCGCTAGCATTTTACTACTATTGCGGTGCTGTGAGGTGCGTTATATTGCTTTTTGGGAACGTTCCCCCGAAGACTTGTTCCTATTGTGCATTTATGATTCATGTTATGTCTCCGGTGATATTGCGGTCACAAAACATGCATTACCATTCGCTTCGCTACAAACATGCTGAGCTTAAATCGCAAAAACGCTTCGCAGAGCCTTAATTCTAAGTCATTGAGATATGGTGAAGTATGTCAGGATAATGAAAGGGACTTCAGAGGACTTCTATCTACCTCACGAGTGCCGTAACTTTCAGATGTTGTTTTTTATATTATTTGATTCAATTTTGTATGTTATATTTTGTCATTGCCTCTGGTCCCTGTGGACTTTGAAAGTTGAAGATGTAATATACTTACTCTATTTCTAATAATTAATTATCTGCTCTCTGGGAAATTACTGCAAAAGAATGCCTGCACGCTGCCCCAGCCGAGTCCTACATAAATGAAGGCACGTACCTGGTCGTAGGCAGTATGCAGAATGCACGGCGTGCAGCCGGTGTGCGCGGGCAGCAAAGTCGCGATTAACTGCAGAACATCTCCAGCCGGCCTATCGGGGTCAATGGGACAGTGGGTGGGATACACATGGGGTGCGAGCGAGTCCGGGCGGCGCGCCGCTAGGCGTCAATGAGCGAGTGTATCGCGAGCCTGCCGAGCGCGGCCGCGACACTCGCGCGTTTAATCCAACTCGTCTCTTTTCGGTCGATGCGGTAGAGAAGAGGACACGCGCATGACTAGGTCGACGTGCGGACGGCCTGGTGGCTACAGAACAATGCGCAGCGCGGAACAAGCGCGCAATAATCGATAGAAAGGGGCGTGGACTGCGGTGCCTAGATCCAACCCCTCGCGGACATATGACACCCTTTATTTATATGATGACGTTCGAAATCGACGTCATAACGAAAATTGAGCGGGCGCTTTTGGGCAGAACGCGCGAGGAAGCCGACAGGCGCGGGAGCGGCCGCGCGGCCTTCGCGCTCGCCGGAGGAACGTACGCGCAGCCTTACTGCGCCGCCGCGCAACTCTAAAACAGAAGGTCAACTGCGAATTGTCAATTGTAAAATTAAAACAGTTTCTATTTGATTACAGTTTTTTTCATAAAACTAACTCTTTTGAAGCAATTTAAAACAACATAAGCATGAATATTTTTATTTCCAATATGTTATACACTATTCTAATATCAGTTATTAATGTAAACGACAATGTAGTTTCTTCTCATTGTTGACATGATAGTTAGCAAGTTAAAATTATCTTACGTGATCAAGTTGAGTGAAGGCTGGCTCCTTGTCATTCAAACGGCGACCCCACACATGATATAGGTTATATCTTGTCGCTTAAACCAGGACGCATTTACGTGTGACCTTCGAATGTATTATTGAAATGACTGGGGTTTGAGTAATGGCAGGTGCGGACGTCCCACCTCGCGGAAATACGTCTGTCTCACTCAGTGCGCGGCGGCTGCAGTGCGCAGACGCGAGCTGGCCCCCGCCTCGCTTTCACACTTACGCTACTTTTTAACTAGTATTAACTTTCGTTACAGATAGTAAACTCTTTAAAAGTCGTGTGCTAACTTTTCGGCATCCTGTACATCAGTAATTTACACTCTAACTAGTAATATATTAGCGCGCTGGTACAATTTAATTTAAATCTAGTTTGTGGGTGTGATTTGTAGGCGGAAACTTTAGTGGTGGGCAAGTGTCATATCATGTGTATTCATTCTATCTAGTACTATCGGTGCATCACGTGCAGTTTGCTGTTCTGTTCGATAGGTTTTTCAATTTTGTAAAACTTTGCAAGTTTTTATTGAGCAGTGGTTATTGATAGGACCGTGATATAATATATTGCTACCGGTTCTTAGAAATAGACTACAATGAAAAGTTGGAAACTTTACATTTGATTAATAGTTTATACTTTTTATACAAAAACTTTTTGATTGTGATACATATTAGAAATAACCTGAAATAATTAATTGCATAAAACAGCACTTTGAAAACATCTTCAGGTTTTTAGAACTCGAAAACAAGGCTTGCAAACAACTTTTACTTTTGAAAAATGTACAGCTATATATATCAACAAGTGAACGACTATGCTCTCCGGCGGACGTGACCCAGTATCATCGAATTCGTTTCTGAGCACAAAAATAGTGAGGCTGGGTAAAATTAGAATGTTCGAGTGACGCTGTGTTCACATTTAGATGAACTGTCGCTGAATCTTTGTTTGTAAACATCGCGCTCCATGTTGTCAGATATATGTATTGGTTAGCAAAAACTTACATCAATCATCATATTTATAATTTATATTCTTGATATTGTTTGTTTATGATACATTTTTAAACGATCTCTCTTTAATAATTTTCCATTTACAAATTCCATACCTAATTGAAATACTGTCGTGGTAAGTGTTAACTCCATGTTTAGTGGTGGAAGTCCTATGGAGGATGATGATGAGTTTTATCTGTATTTGTTTATGCTTATGGATAAACTTTGTTCCTATTCTGACTGCACTACTTTCACAAGTGTGCTACCGTTGAATGGCATAATTTTATGAGTCTTATAAAATGCAATATGGAAATATAGTGACAATGCAAAAATAAATAAAACCTAGGTTAGTCGTTTCACAGCCCATCAACAGCCAGCTGAGCAAAGGCCTCACACGAAGAAAGCATTTTATTATTACAGCGTTGCCCGTAGACACTAGGATTTTCACGCGGGTCGTGGGTGTGTTTAAAAACATACAGAGGGCCTACTCCGGTTCTCGAATCCGAAGTTTCGTGTAAACTTCGGCCGTGGGTTTTATTGATTTACTAATAAAATTACTTAACATAACGTTTTATTTTTAATTTCAAATCAAAACCTATTTATTTATCTTCATTTCATTCGTTCATTTTTGTTGACAAAAGTTTGCAATAAATGGAATTGTAGGACGAAATATGCTAAGTTTCGTACGAAACTTCGTTTTTCGTTGAATTAGAGTAGACCCCCAGTTCACATACACATGACACCCAGACCCGAAACAAATTTTAAAATTCCCAAAATTCACATTAGTACTTACTTGCTAAGTTTCAAACCCGCACGCCGTGCATTACAAGTGGCCGCCGGGACTTCCACACGCCGTGACCTAGTATGGCCACGGTAAGTCGTTTAGTCGGGCAACAATTAGGACTTCTGTATACGATGTGTTGTACTGTTGATTATTTATTGTTTCGCATGTAATTTAGAATTCAATTCCAGAACGTAAAAGAAGAGTAATCTTTGAAATATTTCTTATATAATGGAGTTATAAACGACGTGACCTATAGTTATTTTATAATCAAAATGATACAAAGTTGTTTCGTTTGTGAATGTTGGCATATATTACCATCGCCTAGCATGTCCATTATCGTACCTAAAAACTCATTGTTATTAGGCATTCCGCATAAAAAGACTAAAATTACGTTTTTTAAAATATCATTAATATGTCATCGTATCAATCATCGACTGAAACCCAGAAAAGCTGAACATTGGGCCGGCAGACACCGTCATGCCGTTCGTTTGCTCACCTCAAGCCCTGCGGGAATTTACCAAATGAAATCGGTAAGGGGTATAGCCCGTCACACACCTAGCTATAATATACAGAAAGTACCTGGTTGACCGAGCTTCGCTCCGTAGCGATTTTTGAAAATTGATAAAAATGTAGATGGCGTTAGGTTTGCTAATGGTTCTTCTATTCATCAATAGATGGCGTTAGTCGTCGATTATGAAGAAAATTTATTATTAACTTATTGGCTGTATCTTAGGAACCGAGCTTTTCTTGGACCTGGAACCTAAATAAATCGACATCATACATCAAATATTTTCTTCTACTTCATCTATCTGTATAATAGGTGAAGTATTGGAACAACTATTTCCCCACACGCCTCGCCTCTTCTTTGGCTAGCATGACTGCTATGCAGAAAGAGGCGGTAGAATCCCAGTTCTATTCGCTCCGCACCAAGACACCAATCACATCCACGAGGGAGGACAACGGCGGTGCTCATCATACAGGGTATACAACCACCGTATGCTCCACTACGTGCTTCAGGTAGTCCTCGCAGTGACGACAACCGGTTGTTTCCTCCTGCATAGTTAGGAACAGGTACTTCCAGAAACTTCCATGTCCGGTGACCACCTGGGTAAGGCTGCTGACGTCTCTGCTGCTGCTGCTGCGACGGGACTTGCACCTGCAATAAAAACGAGCTCATTAATATCAATGTAAAAGTCCGTGATATTATTTATATTTCACTATTACAGTTATGCTACATTTTCATTTAAAAATAGTAGCATTTTAGGTAAACATTGCAATTTATAGTTTAAAAAACAATATCTCATATCGATCTTATTACTTCATTCACTGTAACTCTAAAAGAGGTTTAATAGTTTTGAATGCTCCAGGCACTCCACTAAGTAAGTGAGTAACCGTAAGTGCGAGCCTGCGGACGGCGAGCAAGGCTAGCTCACCGCCCGACCAGAACCAGACCCGTGCGTGCGGCGCGTCGCGTTTCGCGCGCGCCTCAAAGAGCCATCAGACCACCACAGATGGGGCCCAGCAGGGCTGATGCCTGATCCGGAGCTGCGGACTAGCGGGTTTACCGGGGCTCCGGCTCGAAAAGCAGGAGAAGGAACGGGGTGGTTTTTAGTCAGTAAGAGTCTGACACTCCCTCTCGCCTCGCCCAAGGCGGGAGAAGTCATTGGATGATTTTCCCCCCTCAAAAAAAAGGCACTCCACTACTAATAGACAGTTTATCTCGAGGCATGATTTCAAACTGAAACAATTGTTGTCCTAAAGTATAGTTGATTAAGGTTTGTTATTATTTTGTGGTTAGTTTAATACCAATATTGTAGTTTTTGGCTTATTCGCGTAACTGTTAGAACTTACCTCGAATCCGAAGTTTCGTTTAATTTTCGGCCGCAGGTTTTATTGATTTACTAATGAAATGACAATGCCAGAATAGAGCTTTGCCCCACCAAAAATATAGTTTACAGGCATGCCAAATGTAGCATTCTATTGCCGCTCTATTAGTGATAACTAAAAACATGATTAAAAGCCTTTAGAACTTGCGGTTTCTATATAAATCTAAGAACAAAATATTACATTTAGGTTAGGTACCAGTTTATGTAAATTGCAGTTATAATGGTAGAAATAATTAAATTAAGTGCTTTATATTATTTCAATGCTATCCTAGGGTGTTTAGCTATGAAAGGAAGGAATGTCATCACCAATATCAACTTTAGTAATACTTTTAATTCATAGTCATAACAAAACAACAAAGAACAGATAGAGCGAATGTTAAATTAATAATGACTTTTTGACATAACTGACGCACGCACGCCAATGACGTTTCGTTACATCTAGTCACTAACGTTCACGAAATAATAATTAGAATATGCATTCATTATAATATAATATTATAAAAGAAAATTAAATTACCCTTACACATACATTAATAAATAAAATCCGTACACATTACATTAATAAATCTTTTTTTATTGAATGACTCGTTTTGTTCCTTGTGCAAGCGGACAAAGAAACGCAAATGGTCGCGATAAATACAGGAAGTAGGCCTTTGGTATTTTTAATTCTTTTTTCCCTAATTTTTATCTGCAAGTTTATAAGAATAATAATTAAGTAACCAAGGGTCTTATTTTCATTGCATAATTTTGATTAATTTACATTTCTTGTACATTGATGAAATTGAGTGGGGCAGGATCTGGCATTGTCATTTCTTAAAATAACGTTTTATTTTTAATTTCAAATCAAAACCTATTTATTTATCTTCATTTTATTCGTTCATTTTTGTTCACAAAGGTTCGCAATAAATTGTATTACGAAATTTGCGAAGTTTCTGACGAAATTTCGTTTTTCGTTGTATTAGAGTAGAACGCTACGTGGCGAGCGATGCCGCCAACCAGTTCGTAGTTCGAATGACAACGAAATCACTTGGCGACCAACTGGCAGTAGGTGACCATGTCGCCATGGCGTGCCGATCTCGAGCTCGACATGAGGCTCATACTCATGAGCAGCATTCCGTTCCTCTTCATTCGAGTTCCTCATTACACGCACAGTTAGTGGCAAAAGTATTGTAAATATAACTCAAATGATTGTATTACTATTTGTTTTGGTCGACATACTATGAAGATGTGTGATGTAATTTTTCATTCAATCGAGAGTTAGGTCAAACCGGAGCGATCAGGATTTTAGGGTACAAAATGTTTTTATACTTACAGTAGTAAAATAATATACAAGAAATATCTATATACTTACTTTACGACTATAGACGACAAACAGAAAACATGCCAGAAAATAAGAATTTTGTGTGAAACTGACATCTAATTTATAAATAAATTAAAATAGCAATAAGTGGAATTCAATGCAATGTTTTGTGATTTCAATTTCCTAGTCAGGCAAAGTGAACATTAGATCCATGAACAAGAACGTTACCGGTTTTTTTTTTCGACCTCGACCTGCGTCTGTTAGCCATACTCAGACTGGAGTGAAACACAAAGGTTAATTATTTCTATTAAATTCTGACAAATGTCGAAAACTCAATGAAAAAAAATTACAGATTGAAGTAAGTCTACTACTATGTAGGTCTACATAATATCTTGAACGACAAATATGTTATTAACATTTTGTATACAAGCATTCCTTAAATTAAAGTATCCTTTTTTTCGAATTTTCGACCCTTTCTCACGCGGAACAGGGAAAAAGAAATCACAAAATATAAAATCGTGAGCTACAAGGCGAAATGACGATTTTATTGTTTTGAGATTGTACTCGTAAGTAAGTCCACGTTTACGATTCGGGTGCCAATTTTTTTTTTTTTGATGCTGGAAAATCATCCAATTTCTTCTCCCGCCTTGGGCGAAGGCAAGAGGGAGTGTCAGACTTCTACTGACTAACCACCACCCCGTTCCTTCTCTTGCTTTTCGAGCCGGAGCCCCGGTAAACCCGCTAGGTAGTCCGCAGCTCCGGATCAGGCATCAGCCCTACTGGGCCCCATCAATGGTGGTCTGATGGCTGTTTGAGTCGGGTCTGGTTCGGGCGGAGAGCTGCCCTTGCTCGCCGTCCGCAGACCCGCACATACGGTGGCCGGAGATCGTCCCGCGATCCCCGACGCCCGGAGTGTCTTTCGAGACGGCTGGGGCGTGAGGAGGTTTGTTCTCTCACGCGCCCCGCCTCCTCCTTATCTAGCATGACTGCTTCGCAGAAGGAGAAGACCGCATCCCAGTCCCCCTCGCTCCGCACCATGGCCTGAACCAGTGCCGGGCGCGAGAGGTCGCCGTCGCCAACAACATCCCTGAAGACTTGGCGGTGCTCAGCCCATGCAGGGCATACCGCCACCGTATGTTCCACCGTGTCCTCCGGGCGGTCCTCGCAGTGATGATTCCCGAGTGTTTTTTCCGCCCAATAAGGAACAGAAACTTACCGAAACTCCCATGTCCGGTAAGCACCTGCGTTAGGCGGTAGGTGAGGACGCCGTGGCGCCTCACTAGCCACTCCTCAAAGAGGGGACTTACCGCTGCAATGACAGCGAGCCCAACCCTCGGTTGCGACAGTCGTTGCTGCCATTCCACCATGAGATCGCGCCGGAGCTATCTGTACCAATGTTTACGGTCACATGATATAATAATTATTAATGTAGATGCAATAATTATTGTACAACACTAGCAAACCCCGGCGAACTCCGTTTCGCCACCAGATGGGCTTTTCTCTTGTTTTTTTTTACTATACCTAAACCTCACGGAGCGCTAGACCTTTCTAAATTGGGTTGTGCGTTCCGAAGTTATAGCGTCAGGAAGGAAACCCCAACTTATTTTTATATAATAGATAATATCATCGATCTATTTGAAAGAGTAAATGCAGGTTACCTAATGATGTAGGTACCTTCATCCTGGGTCAGAAGTTTCTTAGACACTATTAGAGAGTATAATAATACTAGCTACTTCCGCGCGGTTTCACCCGCTCTGCTTGGCTCCTATTGGTCATAGCGTGATGTTTTATAGCCTATAGCCTTCCTCGATAAATGCACTATTCAACACAAAAAGAATTATTCAAATCGGACCAGTAGTTTCGGAGATTAGCGCGTTCAAACAAACAAACAAACAAACAAACAATCAAACAAACAAACAAACAATCAAACAAACAATCAAACAAACAAACTCTTCAGCTTTATAATATTAGTATAGATTAGTATAGATAGGTCTGAAAAAGTCATGTTGCCACACACTTGCCAAACGACCGCTCATGTTAGCCTGTCTTAACCTCTGAGCCACAACGATACGTTACTTAAATAAAAAAAACATCAGGGCAGGCACGGGCATCGAATCCGCGACATGTCGCATAGCATTCAGTAGTTTAGCTACTGCGCTAACCAAATAAGTAAGTATTTCCCAAGCCAAACTAATATTTGTCTAGTGTTCTATGTGACCTAGATTGTAGTGCGCTGCTCTTTCCTAGAATTGTGAATTCAATTTCAGAACATTCTCCAATAACTGAATGCAGGCTCTGTGATTGGCTGTTGCACTAACGAATGGCCAACCAATGCCCGAAGCTTATTTACTTTATTTATGCGTATTGAGTCTCGCCAGTGCAGTCAGAGTTTGAAGTAACAAACAAGGGTGCTTTGTTGCTATGTTTTTTGATGGGGAAAATCATCCAAAGACTTCTCCCGCCTGTGGCGAGGCGAGAGCGAGTGTCAGAGTCTTACTGACTAAAAACCACCCCATTCCTACTTCTGCTTTTCGAGCCCTGGTAACCCGCTAGTTAGTTTGCAGCTCCGGACAGAGCCGGATTAACCCTAACATAGGCCTGTAGGCAATACAATTTTCGGACCCCTTTTCTATACCTACTTTGACTGACTAAATCATATGAATCATGTGACTCTCGTCAAGTTTTTTATAAAAAGAACTAATACTCAACAGTCTAGTCTATTTTTATTTGGAGTTTAAACACACACAAAGCACAGCGCCGTGTGCTCAGGGATGTAGTTGGCGAGTGCGACCTTTCGCGTCCGGCATTGGTTCAGGCCATGGTCTGAAGCGAGGGGGGCTGGAATGCCATCTCGTGCGTGCGGCGCGTTACGTTCCGCGCGCGCCTCTAGGAGCCATCAGACCACCACAGATGGGGCCCAATAGGGCTGATGCCTGATCCGGAGCTGCGGATTACCTAGCGGGTTTACCAGGGCTCCGGCTCGACAAGCAGGAGTAGGAACGGGGTGGTTTTTAGTCAGAAAGAGTCTGACACTCCCTCTCGCCTCGTCCAGGGCGGGAGAAGCCAATGGATGATTTTCACCCCTTAAAAAAAAGCTTACAAGTTGTGAAGTAAATTAGTGCCCGACCGAAGTTCTATTTTTGGCGAAGCCGAAGCCAAAGGTTTATAATCTCCCATTAATAAATTTTGTTCAATACTGTCTACATCTACAAGCTATTATAATGAATATTAAAATTATTTAAAAACTTCAATATTGAAGGTTCATGATGACTGTCTCATTACAGAAGTTGATTTAATGATAGTAATAAAAGTTTGTGATTTATTTGTACAAAATAATCATATCTTTGTTAAGTAATTTACAAATTACAATTAGACCAATCAATCAGTCAATGATGAATCAAACGAAACTTTGTTGAAAAAACTTGTCTTGACGCGCATGCAATGTGATATTGACAGAGACTCCCCGCGGTCTCTCTCATTCAGTGTTTCGTAACAGCAATCTTGACGGTTGCTCGGACCTTCGGCTTCGGTTCGGTTTTTTTGGCCGAATGTGGCCGATGCCGAAGCTTCGGTCGGACACACATAATACGATCTTAAATTTCTTTATCTTTCGGAGGATTTTATTCGCCGCACTGATCACCGGTCAATATTCGGTACTTTTGCGTTAGTTAGTAAAATTTTACTATTTAAATATTCAATGAGATACCCAATTTACATTAAATATCTATATCTGAAAAACACCAGAGCGATCACACGAATTCACTCGTTTTCGGATATTGACCCACAATCAGTAATACGCATCGCAAGTCGAGACGCACGGCTAACGCCATCTCGTGGGTAATAGCTGAACTAAATTGAAATAGGCGCGGGGAGTAGCGGAACTACAATCAAACTTCAGATTAATTTCTAATTCATATTGCAAAAAATACTTTTATTTAGTCTTAAAAATATCTTCTACATAGGTACCTGTATTCTAAAATTCTGTGATTTTTATAATAATAGCTAGTAGTATTAGTAGTAATCATGTCATACACTTTTGTTGTATGAAAATTATTTTATGAATTTTGATAGATAAAGAATCAAAACTAGTACTTAAGTTATTAGCAGTGATAGGAATAGCTAGTGCTTGTAAGACTAAACTTTGAACAGTGAAAGGAAACCAAGACT
This sequence comes from Spodoptera frugiperda, assembly GCF_023101765.2. NCBI lineage: Eukaryota > Metazoa > Arthropoda > Insecta > Lepidoptera > Noctuidae > Spodoptera > Spodoptera frugiperda. Next base: position 108,900 of record NW_026095741.1, on the reverse strand, counting down.
TCCTTAGTAGTTACTCTTTTATTCCCGGACATCTGCTTAAATCGTGTTTAGGAATACCATAAATATACCTATATTTCTTACAACAATATTCTCTGTGTTTCAGTTTTCTTTTACGTTTTAGTTTTTTATATACCTAAACTAGTTCAGATAAGTTGATAGTTGTAACGACTGTGTTATGTTATGTCTAATTTGTAAACTTTAGATAAACAATACGAACTTATTACTAATAACATATTTTTTAAATGTATTTAAGTGTTGTCTGGGAAAAATATTACAGTTCTAAGGAAGTCTCCGTTTCTTTTATTTGTTCTTCAAAGTTTAGGCTAATAAGCACTACCTATTCCTATCACTGGTTATTAGTCACGGAATAGAAAAAACTAGGCGAAGTGGCATCCAACAAAATTACTATGGGAAACAGTGTCGCCAAACGCACACAAAAAAAAATGCTAATCATATAATATTGTACTACAAATAAGTAAATATTTTCACTTGTCGTTTCAATTTTAGTCAAAAGTCGCATATCCTACATCTGGAAATACAAACCTTAAACCAATGATGTATGATTTATTTTACTATAGTGCAGAGTATACTTACGACGTTATAAAGTCTAGTAAATTCCGCTAAACGGTCATAGATGGCGGTGTTAGCAATTATACATTTTATATTGTTATGAATAAGGGTGACAATAGCGTCATAAGTCAATATTTTTTCTATTCGGTCAGGATTGGGATATTGTATTTTTAATTATATTATCGATATCGACAAATACCCAACCTCTTGTAGAATAAAAAAAAATAAAACCTGTTAACTATTTTAACTAAGTATACAACTATAATGTATATACATATATTGTATATGTATGTGTATATGTACTGTACACTAATTAAAATTTATCGCAATATCCTCCTATATCCTGTAATCCTTAGCAAAGGTGAATTTTGTATGAATTTTGTTTCACAAAATCTAAACTGGGCTTTGAACTTGTTTTTGATTGATGATGAACAATTGGAACTATCTGTAAAATCTGTAATCGCGGTACTGAGCGCGCCAGCTAAAGTATTCGAGATGGCTGTTCACAATTGCTTTTACACACAGTTGGGTCCTTATTTGTCTGATACGCAGCACGGCTTCCGTCCTGGACGCGGTGCAGCGGGGAACTTGGTTCAACTTATGACACAGTTGGTACCAGCTGTCGACGCTGGTCATCAGGTGGATGTGGCCTATCTTGACTTTAAGAAGGCGTTCGACACGGTCGACCATGACGTACTATTATCGAAGCTGGCAGGTATGGGTTGCACACTTCACACAGTAAAGTTCTTCGCCAGTTATCTTCGAGATAGGCGTCAGTATGTGGACTGTGGCGGATACTTCTCGGATCCATACTGCACCAGATCGGGCGTCAGTCAAGGTACAAATTTAGGACCCTTGCTATTCATTATTGTGGTAAATGATATATCAGAGGTAGTTAGCTCCAAATGCTTGCTATTTGCTGACGACCTTAAGTTATCTACAGTTATAAAAGACACTGAGGATTGTGACAGGCTGCAGCACGACTTGGAGAGGGTCACTGAATGGAGTCACTCCAATAAGCTATACTTCAATGTATCAAAGTGCTCAGTGCTTTCATTCTCACGTACACGAAGCCCACACCACTACCAGTACATCATGGACGGAGAGCCGCTGCAGCGTGTCACGGAGGTAAAGGATTTAGGCATTACTTTCACCAGTGATCTACAGTTTCGTAAACACGTGGTACGAGTCTGTAAAAAGGCATACAGGAATCTGGGATTTTTGCTGCGTCTGGCAAATGACTTCACGAACATCCGTGCATTGAGGGCTTTGTACGAGGCTCTTGTGAGGAGTCATCTCGAATATAACGCGGCCGTCTGGAGCCCGAGTGAATTGAAATACAAGACCATGCTAGAACGGATACAGAACAAGTACATCCGATTTATGTATTTAAAATTATATGGAAGATACCCGGGATACCCGTTACTGTATCCTACCTTGTTCTGTCTCGGAATGGTGGGCTACTATAAATTAGAAGTTAGACGTGAAGTAGCATTGGTGACGTATGTTTTTAAAGTTTTAAGAGGTAGTATACAAAACTCAGGTATACTATCCGAGATAGGATTCTGTATACCGGATAAGTATGTAGAGCGGCGGCACAGGCCGCGGCTGCTGGTGGTGCCGCGTGGGCGCACCAACCTGCTGGGGCGCGCACCGCTCACTCGTGCGCTGCGCACTCTCAACACAGTAGCAGATACCATAGCTATATTCACCTGTACACTGAGTGAGTTCACAAGGACCACGTACTGTGTAGCATGTAAGTTATAGTTAGGGAAAGTTTATAATAAGTTATATTTAGAAATAGTTTATAATAAGTTATAGTTAGATATAGTTTATAATAAGTTACTTTGTCGCATTAGATTTAGTATATCTGTAATGGCAAAGGAAACATGTGATAAATAAATAAATAAATAAATATTTGAAACTGTGCCTTTTGTAACTGAACTAAACTGAACTGCAATTAGCAACAAAAATAAAATTAAAGACAATAAAGTAATAAGTTATTCTTCGACTTAATATTAAGCATAATGAAGGCCTTATAACTGTATTTTTAACCACCGACGCAAAAAGAGGGGTGTTATAAGTTTGACGTGTCTGTCTGTCTGTCTGTCTGTGGCATCATAACTCCCGAACGGATGCAGAGATTTCAATTTAGTTTTTTTCGTATGAAAGGGGACTTATGTGCGAGTGTTTTTAGACATGTTTGATGAAAATCGGTTGAGCCGTTTTAAAGTTATGGGCGGTGAAAGTGGGGAGATTAGCCGAAAGTCTGCAAATATGCTGGGGTGGGGTCTCAAATTAAACCGCACTGAAAGAAGATATTGAAAGATATAATTTTTTCGTACATATTAACAAAAATAAACTAAAAATTTTAAAAAAATATTAAATTTTTAATTTAACGTTTTATTATAAACAAAAAATCTTGCACCAATGTAATCTTTACCTTAACAATAATCGAAATTATAGTAAGTATATGTAATATACTAAGCCTAACATAACCTAACCTACCTATAAAAAGTATAAAATAAAAAAATTAATTAAAAATTTATAAAAACCCCCGACATAAAAACTTAATTTCCCTTTAAAAAGTAAAAAATAATAAAAGAAACTTAATCTTAAAGTACCTAAGAATGTACTAATAATTCTAAAAAAAAATACGTCTCGTTGGGGGACCGTATTCATACGGACTGCACACTTAACTTTAATGTTAACACCAAGCATGTGATACTTATGAGCGGTCCCCCAACGCGACGTATTTTTTTTTAGAATTATTAGTACATTCTTAGGTACTTTAAGATTAAGTTTCTTTTATTATTTTTTACTTTTGGAATGTGGATCCACGCGAGACATAATGCTTTTTCTATTGTTGTCTTTTATACGGCATACGAGAGGTTAAGTCACTTCAGAGTCAAAATGTTTCACATTGCAAAACGTGCACTCTAAATCCTTTAATTTACAATACCTAATAACTTAAAAATACATTTGTACTGTCATTTAGACCACTGTGTGTAGGTATCTCTCAAAATCATATTACTACTGAAAACTAGTGATGGGGAATTATTCCTGTCTTAGAGAAATTAAAGATTCCTCCTTTGTCTCTCACTCCGACCCGTTTAATGTTCCATGTCGAGGCATAATAAAATTAAAATTCTTTCATTAAATTACAAGTACTTATCAAGTCAATTTTTTTTACCTGTATGACAATGATGTTGTTGATTCTGATAACTCGTGCACATTTGAATGGACATATCTCTCAAAATCACCCATTTATCCTGAAATACATACAATTAAGTACTGAAATCGTAAAGTACAATATTTGCTTTGAACCAGCAATAGCATTATTATTTTTGTACCTGAATGGTGTTATTGCTGATTGCTGATGATAATGATACATATAAATGTATCTAACTGCTACACAATTTGTATAACCGCTCAGTATTTCACGTAATATTCGTCAAATAAAACTTTTCTGATTAACATTCAATTAAACCACAATTTATCACAGTTATAACAAACATTTCTGTTTGACGTTCAACTATGACTACAACAAACAAAAGATACGATTTGACCACAGAGTATGTATATATGTCAAAGACTTAAGAAATATGGACGGGAACTGTATAAATACTTAGAGTGCCAAAATGGAAATTTAAACATAACATAGACTCTGCCCATTAGATAGTGTTGTGACAAAACCACTCAAACGAAAACATTTAAATCTAAAATATTTTCGAAAGTCAAGAGAGAGAGAAAATTCTAAAAAATATTTTCGAAAAACTAGGTATCGTAAGTGACCCGGTTGTGGCCACTTTAAGAATTTTGTCGACTTTGAGGCTTTCTTTAACTTATAGTTTTTGTTATCACGAACATATTTCTTGTAAAAAGTTTTTTTTTTTTTTTTTTGTAACGCGATGGAAATCCTCATGGACTTCCCACGCCGTGGGGACGACGGGGGGGTGTGCCGGACTCTTACCGGCTAAAACCACCGCGGTGTTCCTCCACTGCCTGTGGCCGTGATCCGGGCTGCCCTCACGGATTCACCGCACCCGGCAGGCTTCGACCTACCGCTCGTTTGCGGCAGGTCCCGCCACGTTGGCGGCCCTGGGAGGCTGCTTCCCTTCCTCGAGTAGCGCGCGTGGAACACTACGCTAACGCCTACTCTCGCCTATACAGCGGACGTCTGACTCCCCCAGTCAGTCGCCCGCAGGCCTTTCCTATGGAGGTCGTAGATCGGCTGCCGCCTCACGGCGCTGACGATTGGCGCGTCTACGGCGGGAGGAAAAGATCTTGATTCCCTCTCCCTTTCAGCCGCTTCCTTTGCCAACATGACTTGTTCACAGAAGGAAGCGACTCCGTCCCATGCACTCTCACTGTCGACCATAGCTTGTATAACAGTCGACAGTGAGAGGTCTCTACCGTCGAGTACTGCAATGAGTTCACGGCGCGGCTCTGTCCATGCAGAACATTCTTCGAGCGTATGCCGCGCCGTATCCTCCAAACCACCATCGCAGTGATGACACACCGATGTCTGCTCCCGGCCTACCGCACGATCCCCATGTATAGCCACCGGCAAGATGTGTTAGGATTCCCCAAATTGGGAAGCAACCGCGAAAGTGCCGCTGCTGCTCCCCTCAATTTGGGAACTAGTTGCCGGAGGTGGGGTCCGAAGCTCCAACGACTGTCAAGAACCAGACCAAGATATTTCATTGTCGAATTGACTGCGATATGAACCCCTCCAACCACAATGTGTGAACCTGCCGGTGGACCCCGCCGAGCCCCATGGAAGCAAATGGCCTCGGATTTATTAAGAGTCATTTAACATGTATTAACCTTGCCTAAGAATACCCCTTTTTTAAAGAACGTCCAATAGAAAAATAACTGTATAAAAAAGAAAAAAAAAGGGAGTTTGTGCCATTTTTGGCCAGATTCGTGCCGTTTCTGGCCACGGTCGTGTGCCAGTTCTGGCCATCAAAAAATACTATAAAAGTTATAAAAATTTATTAATTAAATTGGACATTTTACAAACAATGATTTTTATTTAGTTTGGAAAATATGAAATATTATTACTTCACTTTAATTTAACTTACAAATAAAGAGATCAACATTTATATGACGTTGGTAAAAGCTGCAAAGTAAACTGACCTTCCCTTTGTGTGAAGGCAATTTATTGCATCTCTGAAAATGAAAAATATGTATTTGTTGATATGTAAAGCCAAGGAAAAAAAGCCACGATAAAATAAAGGGGAAGAAGTGGGGTGTCTATGTACTCCAGTTTTGGCCAGCCATGTGGCCAAAGATGGAGAAATTCATAATTTTGTCTCCATTAGTGGCCACCTTCTAAAAACCTCACTTCAGAAACATATGGCGACTAAATAACTTTAGTTTCACTTAGACAATATATTCTTCATGTAGTATTAACATAAACTACCAAACAATAAGCAAAGATTTAAAAAATAAAAACGAAATCCTCACCCGCTCGCCTTAGCCTTTTTGTTAAGATCTTAACAATTTCACCCTCAACTAAAAAGAATTACTTGGTGCATCGAAGTGAAGTTTGACACATTAAAGCTGCCAACGGTATCAGTGTCTCTAATATTCAATATTTTAAATACTGTACATCACAGAGTAATTTGTTTGTCCATGCCTTAGTTATAAATATTTGAAGGCCCAAATGGCCACAAAGGAGTCGGTGGCCACAACCGGGTCACTTGCCCTACTACTAAATTTGAAAATTTATTCATGATTTTCGTAAAAAGGGGTCTAAAGTTTATTAATATAACATAGATAACGAGTCCGCAAGGCAGCAAGGGTAGTGGCGGGCGACCCCATGGCAAGACCTGACATGAAAAACCCACATTTTGGTGTAGATCCCCAGAAATATGCGTGGTTTTAAAATTAGACACACCAACATATGTTCAAATTATTGTATACTAGCGACCCGCCCCGGCTTCGCACGAGGGGAGATTAATTTTTTAAGCTCTCTAAAAAAAAAATTTTGGGTATGTTTTTTTATAGGTGTTTTATTCGTGTTATATTTCTTTGTTTCGTACCTGCTTAACTCTTTTATTTCTGTTTTTAATTTTAACGACTCTTTACCTTAATGCTTCTGTGGCGACACTCTGATAAGTGACAGATGACAGAAGTCGCACATAGACTATCAACGAGCAAATCAACGGATGACGTCATAAATATCCCGCATCGCACATATGAAGTTTACATGCGAATTAACACGGATAGAAAATCCTAACGAATGACAGTTAGGCAGAAAGTCCGCCAGGCTGATCACCTCGCCTGGTCGGAGGATCCTCCTTTTCTTAGGGAACTTTACTCGCTGTTCCCTAAAGTGGTGACCCCGACGTAATTGAAAGCAACCTTCACGGAGCAGATCAGCACCGTCATCCTCATCGCCATATCCCTCACCCATCACTTCTCCTCTGAGCGGTAATCAAATCGCAGCCAACCAGCATCCTCGGCCTAATCAGGGACCAACACACGCTACATCGAAGATATGCAGCCTGGTTTTTCCCTACGGCCACATTAGCGTCAGGGCACAACACTTTCCGCACACGGTCGGAGGACGTCTTCCCTCCCGTCAACGCAGACGCCAGCCACTACGCACCTACATCGCAGCATCTATTCCCCGACTCACCGTGGGACACTGCGAGCTTCACTACTACCGACTCACTGGAGTATCACCCTGCACCGCGCACCCGACTCACTGGGCATTCAGCGGCACAGTTCCGACTCACTGGGACTAGGGACATTTTACACTGGCTCTGGCACCGCTCATCTCAAGCATCGACAGCCGTCTCAACAGGATCTACCTCCGGTCTTGGGGGGGGGGGGGAGTGATGTGGCGACACTCTGACAAGTGACAGATGACAGAAGTCGCACATAGACTATCGACGAGCAAATCAACGGATGACGTCATAAATATCCTGCATCGCACATATGAAGTTTACATGCGAATTAACACGGATAGAAAATCCCAACGAATAACAGTTGGACAGTAAGCCCGCCAGGCACGATCACCTCGCCTGGTCGGAGGATCCTCCTTTTCTTAGGGAACTTTACTCGCTGTTCCCTAAACTTCACTATTTAAACTTCACTATTCGCGAGTGAGTCGCCGGCAACCTGCTTCATTTCATAGATGTGCTGTTTCGCCGAGCGACACAATTCGGCCGGCGGCCATCATTCATTTTAAAATGTATCAATTACAATTTTAAATTCGTAATAACTCCACAAATATCACTACCACGAAAAATCCTATCTATTTTCCAGAATAAAATATAGCCTAAGTATACGGTTTCGGAAGAATCCCTCTAAGCAATGGTAAAAGAAATTTTAAAATCGGTCCAATAGTTTTTGAGCCTATTCAATACAAACATACAAAAATACAAAGGTTTCCTCTTTATAATATTAATATAGATAATAACTTTAATTTTCAAACTAAAACATAAACAAACTAAAGTTATTATTATGTTATCGGTTTAGGGAACAATGAGTTAAGTTCCCTAAGGTTAAAAGAACCCTCCGACAAGGCAAAGCGATCATGCCTGGCGGGCTTTCTGCCCAACTGTTGTTCGTTGTGATTTTCTATCCATTTTAATTCGCATGTAAACTTCGCATGTGCGATGCAGGATATTTATGACGTCATCCGTTGATTTGCTCGTCGATAGTCTATGTGCGACTTCTGTCATATGTCACTTGTCAATGTGTCGCCACAACGTCATCCGTTGATTTGTTCGCCGATAGTCTATGTATGTGCGACTTCTGTCATCTGTCTCTGGCATTGTCATTTTCGTCAATATCAGTATATAATTTACTGCTACTATTTATACATGAAGTAGCATGTAGCAGTAAATTACTGGTCGGAATCAAGGTCGGAATTACTTGAGAACGCGAGCTCAGTAGTGGTTCAATAGAGGGATCTCCTTAATTATAAAGGTGCTCCCACACCGCAGTTATATAAAGGTGCTCCCACACAGCGGTTATATAACGTTATACAACAATGTGTAACAATAACATTTGTGTTTAAACAAAAACGCGGCCTTATAATTTGTTTCCCCCCCCGCTCCGCGTCCATTTCCATGGACGCGGAGCGGGGCGGAGAGGAGCTTAGCGGTGCACGAATTGACCAATCACTATGCTCGAAATCTCCGCACCGCTTCAATGGAAACAGCATGAGCGGGGCGGAGCAGAGCTGAGCGGATATTCATACAAATATATAGCGAGACGATGCGGTGCGGAGGACAGCGGGCTGGTGCTGTGCGGAGCAGCGCGGTGCGTCAACGTAATGACGCGTCTGAAGTTAGGTTTTGCGAACTTTTGCGCAGGTACATTCGTGAAGAAAACTATTACTGCAATATAATTTTTTAGAAACCCAATGTACTAATAAAAATTCCCTAATCAGTGACGAAGTACAAATAAACCAAATGTAAAACCAAACTAAACAAACTTAAACACTAAACAAAAACCGACCAAGTGCGAGTCGGACTCGCCCATGATATCTCGTTGAAACCAATTTTCGTTGGGTAGTTTCCGTTGAAATCTACAGCATATGTTATTTTTTAGTTTTCTCACTCTCTTATTTTAAAAGTTAGAGGGGGGAGGGACACAAATTTTTCCTCTTTGGAAGCGTCTAACTTTCAAACGATTGATTTTGACGAAAAGTGGTTTTATGAACCTTAATGTCTTTTTTAAAGACCTATATATATATAGACACCCATCACGGATATGTTAGCTGAAAAAAAATATACATATAATCAGTTCCCTTTAATTTTTTAATTTATTATTTTTATTCAAAATTCGAATAGCGGTTACCGAAATACATCCACCTACAAAGTTTCAACTATGTAAACCCAACAGTTTCGGAAATAAATGACTGTGACATACGGACGGACAGACAGAAAGACAGACATACATGACGAATCTATAATAAGGGTTTCGTTTTTTGCCATTTGGCTACGGAACCCTAAAAACTAACAAAACACTTAAAAACTTAACAATAACAACAGTAAAAACTAAATATACGAAAAGTTTTGTAACCGACTGTACAAGTAAGACAGGTATAGTGACACTAACACGACGCCAATGCTAACGTGTGACAGAGACATATAACTGAGTACCGAGTATTGCCGAATAAGCACGAAGATTCACGAAGTAACCAAAAAGTGATGTCCAAGTCCAAGTAGCGTGTGTGAGAGTGTTGTTTAATCGATTTTCTTAAAATCGATTACTACGAAACAAATTACATACTTATCAAACAAAAATATATTTATTTTCAATGTTATATTGATGTTTAATGGCGCATTTACATTAGTTGGATAGACCGTATTCGGTTGCAGGCCGTACTCGGTCACCAACTAATATAAACAGGTATTCGTTTGGCCGTATTCAGTTTGGCCGTATTAATTCGGTTTCTGTTAAACCGAATGCGGCCGCCGCCTTCGGTGACCGACCTACGACCGACCTAATGTAAACGCGCCATTAAATTTTCTTAAACAGTCGTTACTCAAATAGTCATTAATGATAATATAATTGATATTCAAGTAAATCATAACTTTCAATTGAGAAAATACTTTTTTTTAGTTTTATTTTCATGTCGAAATATTTATTAAATGACAAAATTAACTATATTTGTAAATCTTATTTCGTTTAATATATTAAAAAAAAAAACAATAAACTCTAAATAAAAATATCGATTGCGATATTTGATCGATAAAGGGTCTATTGTATTTAAACATGGTCAATCTCTCAATATGATTCCAAAAGTATGCTCCGCTCCGCCTCACTCCACTCCGCTGACCATTTTTCACCGCACCCTCTCCGCCTAGCTCCGCGTCAATGAAAACACTGACCACTTTTCACCGCTCTTCACCGCTACTCTCCGCCCCGCTCCGCGTCAATGGAAACGCGGCCTTACAGTGGTTGTAGAGTATGTTATGGTGCTCCCACACAGCAGTTATATAACGTTATACAACATTGTGTAACATTTATAACAGCATGTAACATACTGTACAACCACTGTTATAATTTGTTTAAACACAAATGTTATTGTTACAAATTGTTGAATAACGTTATATAACCGCTGTGTGGGAGCACCATAACATGCTATTATAAATGTTACACAATGTTGTATAACGTTATAATTATTATAACTGCTGTGTGGGAGCACCTTAACGTTAGAGACTGATTTAACATTTGTGTTTAAACAAATTATAACGGCGTCGTAATGGTGACGGCATCGTGTGCTCGAGCGCTTATGAAAAAGTTATCAATACCGTAAAATGGGGTGAATAGGGATTTAGAGGTGAATAGGGACAGAAGAGGGGTGAATAGGTATAGGGAAATTCTTCATAGTATCTATTCACCCCTCTTCTGTCCCTATTCACCTCTCGAACCCTATTCACCCCACTGTACATAAATTGTAGGAAATTTTTTCTAGTTTAATTTTGTAGATAAATATTTTTTCGTAAAATGCGTCAAAACGGAGATATTAATAAAAAACCGTTTTTTAGGCGCCATTTTTTCAATATGGCGGCGCGAGTGGCGGGTGTACGAGGTGGCAAAGTTGAAATTCGAAAAGAGCATACCCAAATCTATAAATTCACCAATTTTCAAATTCCCGGAAAATTTTCCAGGTTTATCTACCAAATGACTGGACTATAATTACGCCAAACAGAATACGGCTAAATTATATTATATTAAGATTTAAAATTTTACACAAATGGATAGGGAACCATCCTAATAACGTGCCATACTATTGCACTACTGTAAATTGAAAATCAAACGACAGTTACACTTTTTAATTTTTCCTTAAAAAGACCAAACATTAACATTTTTTAGACCTAATAAAACGAAAATGACCTAAAAGTAAATCGTTACAAATTCATTATTAATACTCTTCACCGCCCTCGCCTTCGCCTTCTCCAGAGTCCATACCGACTTCTTCATAATCCTTTTCGAGTGCAGCCAGATCTTCACGAGCCTCCGAGAACTCTCCTTCTTCCATACCTTCGCCGACGTACCAATGGACAAATGCTCGCTTTGCATACATCAGATCAAACTTATGGTTGAGACGCGACCACGCTTCAGCTATGGCGGTGGTATTTGACAACATGCAGACTGCGCGCTGTACCTTAGCTAAGTCACCACCAGGCACCACGGTGGGAGGTTGATAGTTTATACCCACTTTGAAGCCAGTCGGACACCAATCAACAAACTGAATAGTTCTCTTTGTCTTGATAGTCCCAATAGCAGCATTAACATCTTTTGGAACTACGTCCCCGCGGTAAAGCATACAGCACGCCATATACTTGCCATGTCTCGGGTCACATTTCACCATCTGGTTTGCAGGTTCGAAGCACGCATTAGTTATCTCCGCTACAGATAGTTGTTCATGGTACGCTTTTTCAGCGGAGATAACAGGAGCATACGTTACGAGGGGGAAATGAATGCGTGGGTAAGGTACCAAATTTGTCTGGAACTCCGTTAAATCGACGTTCAGGGCACCGTCAAACCTTAACGACGCAGTGATGGACGATACAATTTGACCAATCAGACGATTTAGATTAGTGTATGTAGGTCTCTCAATGTCCAAGTTCCTCCTGCAAATATCATAGATAGCTTCGTTGTCCACCATAAAGGCGGCATCAGAATGTTCCAACGTTGTATGTGTTGTTAAGATAGAGTTGTAAGGTTCCACGACGGCGGTTGAAATCTGCGGGGCAGGGTAGATCGCGAATTCTAATTTAGACTTTTTACCATAATCAACGGACAGTCGTTCCATTAGCAGGGATGCGAAACCGGAGCCGGTACCGCCTCCAAAGGAGTGAAAAATGAGAAATCCTTGCAAACCGGTGCATTGGTCTGCTAGTTTTCGGACCCTGTCAAGCACCAAGTCCACAATCTCTTTGCCGATGGTGTAATGCCCTCGAGCGTAGTTGTTGGCAGCATCTTCTTTACCCGTGATCAGCTGTTCCGGGTGAAATAATTGACGGTAAGTTCCTGTACGCACCTCATCTACTACGGTAGGCTCGAGGTCTATGAACACTGCCCGAGGAACATGCTTGCCTGCACCGGTCTCACTGAAGAATGTATTGAACGAGTCATCGCCGCCACCGACGGTCTTGTCAGAGGGCATCTGTCCGTCAGGCTGGATGCCATGTTCTAGACAGTACAATTCCCAGCAAGCGTTACCAATTTGCACTCCAGCTTGTCCGCCATGTATAGATATACATTCACGCATTTTTTACTCTAAAATTGGATAGTTACTTAAAAAATAGACCTTTCACTTCAAAGCTTAAATTCTGCACCTACTGGATCAATTCCAAAGTTTAAACTGTGCAAAAAACGAATGACATACTAATTTAGAACTAATGACATATTAAATTCAAATTGAACTTTTTAATGTGCAATAAATGATGGTTATTTTTCAGCCTGTTAGTGAAAGATTACCCCTAGTAAATATCGATAAAGCACACCATTCATTAAACGAACTACCTACTGGTAAAGCCAATCAGTTTAGCTGTAAACCAAATCTGAGGGCGGCCCCAGGCAGAGGAGGAACACCGCGGTGGTTTTACCAGCAAAATGACTGACACGCCCCAAAAAAATTAAAAGCTGTAAAATTCTTAATATTATGCTGATTATAATTAATTAGATAAGTTTTAATCAGGTGTAAGTACCTGAATGATGAACAAAATATTTTATTTTAAATTGTTTTACGTTTAGGCGGCTGCTTCTACTTCCACACAATCCTACACGGGCAGGTACCGCACCTGACGTTCACAAAGTTTCATGATACAACTCCTTGAAGCATTTTACAAATTATCGATTGAAATAAAAACCGGCCAAGTGCGAGTCGGACTCGCCCATGAAGGGTTCCGTAGCAGCAAGTATATGACATAATAACATAAAAGTTATAAAATAACTTGGTTTTACATAGTGTTTGTATGAACGACAAACTTATATTTGCGTTTTTCGAATATGTTTTATTTTCTTAAAACAAATGATGATATCTGGTTCAAACCAATTTTCGTTGTAAGTTTCTATTGAAATCTACAGCATATATTTTTTAGCTTTCTCACTCTCTTATTTTAAAAGTTAGAGGGGGAAATGGTTTTAAGAACCTTAATGTCTTTTTTAAAGTCATATCCACACAGGATAGGTTATCTGATTTTTTTTTTGTATTATTTCCATGTATGGAATGCTCCGCTTTAATTTCAAAATTTATTCATTTTTATACAAAATTCGAATAGCGGTTACCGGAATACATCGACCTACCTACAAAATTTCAACTATGTAGGCCCAACAGTTTCCGAAATAAATGGCTGTGACATACGAACGGACAGACAGACAGACATGACGAATCTATAAGCCTTATAGACCCTTATAGTATAAGGGTTCTGTTTTTTGCCATTTGGCTACGGAACCCTAAAAATGATAATTGTCAAGCAAGTAATACGTAAAAAAATTAAACATTGTTACCAGTTTATTCTACCAATCAAGAAATTTCGTTTGATAGGCAACGGACCACGGAATAGCTGTATTCCGTGTAACGGACACAGTGGTGCGTATTTTGAAGTTAGGAACTGTGCTATTAATAAAAAAAAGCTAAATATAATTTTCGACTCCTGCTCATTTCAACACTTCTAACTCAGCTCAGCTAATATTTTCATAATATTAACATACAAATGAGGCTCTAACCATAAAAACATATTTAAAACCGAGTTTATATGCACCATAATTTATATATGGATACATTTTCGGCACAAAAGTTGTACACTTTATGGACAGACTATGTCTAATGCCTAAAAAACCTGCCGCTTCTTTTCTGCATCGACCTTTTTTTTTTTAATCTTTAATAAATATGTTGGAGGGTTTAATCACACAATAATTATGTCACCCTCATAGGAACTTTAACAAATATAAATATAAACATAAAAGAACTTAATTTCTATAAATTAAAATATTTTTAACAAGTAAATACACTTTTTTAACTTTGTCTGATAAAGGTACAGACACAACACTATTAAATTTGCCAACATTATAATTTTTAGGAAATATTTGTTTTCTTTCGACTTCGCCCCGAACACATTCCGACAGAATATGGTGCACATCTGCATCGATCTACACGTCAGCACTTCAGGTGTCATCATCTCGTACGCTCGTTTGCAACCTATTCCATAAAAAAATGTAAAGAAAGAAGAAAGCTAAAAAGCCAATAATCGCTGTCAATTGTCAAAGTCAAAATTTTTCCCTGTCGTATAGTCTATGGTAAGGAATGTTGGTCAGAGACAATGGATATGATCGATCACAGCTAGGGGTGAAAAACGATTTAAAACATCGATACATTTCGTTCTTGTATTTTTCTTTTAATAGTTTTTTAATATTATTCAAACTCTAAAGACCCGATGAGTTTTTAGTAACATACTAGTATAGTATGTACAAAGAATTTGGCACGAGTACTAAAACTCCGTAGTAGGTTTTCAAATTAGGTAATTATAGCATTAATACTTATTGGTATGATATGCTTTCCGATTTGGTATATAGGGTGACCTTGAATTAACAGTGATAATACAACTTATTTCCTACAAAATTAGGTCGAGGTCCCTTGTCCAAAAGTAGCTAGTTAGGCTTTAGTTATTTGCGGCATTATTTTATCGGTATTTTTGGTATTAAAAAATAGGAAATAATTCCCTGAAACACTACCTTAATGACTTTTAAAGAGGAAACTTGTAGTTTTTTAAATAATGTAATTTAAGGTTTTGAGATTATGTACAGAAAAATCATCGACGTTTCGTCTTCATAAGTCAAATGTTAAATAAAATAATGAATTTAATTTCTGTTTCATTCGGTATCTATGTGGTCTATGGTTTCTACTAATTCCATATTGCTACTAGATTGTGCTAGAGGAACTTGATCAACTCCGACTTGGATAGGATAGGTTATGTTAGAACTGTGACTCTCATCGCGAGGCGAGCGAGCGTAGGGAGCGGTGCCACAGCAGCGACTGCCGAGATTTATAGAACTTCACCTTACAAATTAAAAAATAAATCTCAAACACAGGGGGTTTCCTCACATTTTCCCTTTAGGTCCCTAGTAACCCCCCTACCTAACCCAACCTCATGCCGCAAATAACTAAAGCATAACCGTTTATTGGTGTATTAGCAACTGATTAAAACTAAAACAACCAGTATTTTTCTTATTTATTGATGTTTTTCTACTCAGTTCGGGATTTTTTACCAAAACCAAAAATGTTATATTCCTCCAAAACCAGCCACTTTCAGACGAAAGAATTCAGGGCTAATTTTGCAGGAAATTTGTTGTATTATGACCTCCTGGGAATATGTCGATTTCAAAGTCGCCCAGTATAGTAAGTATGTCGTTTGTAAGTATTTAACCGTAACATTCATTTCATTATTTTGTACCAGCTATTGGATAGTACCTATACGTCTCACGTTTATTTTTAGATGGTTTCTGCTCTGACGTTCAGTGATTTCAGCTTTTGATACAACTCAAACGTTCAACCATGGACTGTTTCCAGTCTTCCTTCGTAAGATCCGTGTGCGTGACAATTCGTTGTGAGAATGTGGTTTCGGTGAGGGTACTCTGGACCACATTTTCTTTTCTTGCCAATTGAATTCCCAGTCCTTCGACCTTTACAAATCTCTCTCCAAAATACAAATCCCCCTCCCTATTAATTTCCATTCCCTTACTTATTTTTCTCCTAATTATTAGTTTACTTTATAAGTTAAATTTATTAATTTCATTAATAAATTTAGATATTGATGGGTATAACCCGGGTGTCTTCAAAGCCCGAGTGAATAGGTTGCTTATGGGCAGACGTGCTCCATCGTAGGCCGCATCATCACTTATCATCAGGCGAGATAGCGGCCAAACGTCGGCCCATTTAACATAAAAAAACTAAAACTACCACAAAGATACAACTTACAATATTATACCGTCACCACTCGACACTGGCAGAATAGTTGACTACTTTGTATTGGATAATCGGTTGCCATCAAGAAGAAAAAAACCAAAATGGACTATTTTTGAATTTCGACAGTATTTTTATGTGTTTCTAGATAATAATTTGTAGTTATCAGTTTTCCAGGTTTTACAATAAAATGAGTTTCTCGATAGCTGTAAATATCGATACTTATTATATTGTCTATATCGATGTTTATTAGCTACGGATTTAGGAATTACTCATCACTAGTAGAATAGATATTATGTACTTGTACTGACTTGTCTTGTCTGACTTGGTGACTTGTCTTTTCCTGTGTTGAAGCGTGTTGTCTATTGTCATTTTTGTCAACGGTTTATCATATTATTTTGATTTTCTTGTGTATCTTGAAGTTATGCTATGTCAATGGCAAAGCGTAAGTATAATAAGTTTAGGTAGAGTCAAAACTCAATGGTCATAATATCATGAATTCAACGAATTCTTGGACAATGGAGAACGTAAGTTAATGTTTTTTATGTTCAATCTAATTTTTATTTTGTGTTATTAAAACATAATATACTAGATTAAATAATAATAAGCACTATGACTAAAATATTTACAACTCAAAAATCAAATTTTTTTCAATAAAAAAAAAAACAATAAAAAATCTCCTTTAGTCGTCGAAGTGGCATGGATGGCAATGCTTATCTTTTGACCGAAGGAATAGCCAGCCTTCTGGTCACGTGTAGAATCGATTAGCTTACGTGCAATCGACCCCAAACGGCTCAAAACAGTAGTATCCAACTAGATTCGATTGAGGTCCTCTACCGCAGAAGAGGCCGCACCAGCGCATGCAGCAATACTTAGAAGATGAGATGGCGCAAGGTTGTCTACACATGTAACATCCCACACCAAAAGCCTACCCATCTTCCAAGGAGCTTCTACTGTATTAATAAAAATAATGTGACTCTCTCTTGACTCCTGACCACCAGTAGCTTGTATTTATCCCGTTACTGGTGGGCTACTGCTTTTTATATTTTTAAATGATTTTTTTTCTAATTAAATATTTAAACATTTAATTAACAAGTATGATAAATAAATAAATGAGAATAATGTGACTTAATATAATTCTAATAGGTATCAGATATACTGTGGCTACTGACTAAAATGGTCAGTGAGAATAGTTAATGATAAATAAGTTACATTGTCCAAATTTTGGAATGCCAATTCTTCTTTGTGATTTTATTCTGGTTCATTACTTACTTAATTTATGAATTGGTGTAAAATGCTTTGTTACTTCTAAACTATTCTCTGGAAATATGACAAATATCTATTAAAAACTGCATCATTTGTTTTCTAGTTCTAAAAATGTAAGCTTACTTAGGAACGGTCAGCAGAAAGCAACTTACTTTTATTCTATGTAGTAATAACTTCTTTGTGTGGTTATAATCTAAACTAAATAATGAGAGGTACACTTAAACATTCATCAGGATTAAATACAATTACAAACTACCATACTCAGAGATGTTTAATGATCACTTAAACTATTACTTAGTAACAATTTTGTTCTTAAAACAATTGCTAAGGACTGCTTAAGTAACCATTAAATGACACTGAGTACTGCAGTTAGACTTTAAAATAAATGTATCTCTATAAATATAAATGTGTCTGATAGTTGTTGACTTATAACCATAATACAGACAGTACACTTGGTATGAGTTTACTTAATGTTTAAAGTAATTGAAACAAGAGTGTGTTTGGTGCTCTGATTGGCTGTCTAAAATAAACCAACCAATCAGTGCCAAATGTGCTTTCTTTTTGTAACATAAAGCTAACTCATACTAAGGGTACAGACTACCTATAAAGTTGTTTTATGTTGTGTAAGGATAAGGATATTTAATTAATTGGTATAATGATTATGATTTCCAGATTTGCAAAAGGAAAATGACCTGCAGCGGCTTCCTGTTGTTGATTTGGGAGGTTGGGTGAAAGTCTTAAAGATACTTTGTATTAGGTATGTACAATTCTCTATTTAATGATTTACAAAACATCATTCTATGGTCAATATGACCTGTTCTGTCTGCTGCTAATTTTGGTTAAACAGCTTTAATACCTAAATTGTCATTGGATTCAAGGCAAGGAAGAATCCTTGGATGAATAGACCCATTCAAAAAGTAATTAATTTGTACATAATAATCAAATTATCCTACTTAACTATCTCAATTATAATAAAATCTAAATGGTTAAATTCTTGATATTTGCATTCATTTGATAATTATAGATTTATATAACTAATTTTATTTCCATCTTACAATTTCAGTTTAAAATGACTCCATGGGCGTGTTCAGCTACTCGATAGGAAACGGATATGCTCATCAACGTTCTGGAGGAGCATAAAGCCTTGCGCTTGCCTAGCCTTCGCGGGCGGTTGAGGAGCGTACACCGCAAGCTCCAAGCGAAGCGACTTTGGGAGGAACTGTGCGACCTGTGATCTCCTAAATGCCATGGGCGGTTACACAAAAAGTCAAGTGTCACGCAGTGGCAAAAAGTAGGTCCTTTATTTACTATTATTTATTATTTATTGAAAACTAGCTGATTCGGCGAACTTCGTTCCAACATATTTTATTTCTCTAGTCGCGACTGAGGCAATATGATCCAATTAGTAAAATCAATTAAGCTCGATCACTGCCTGCGCTCTTTTTCAGTTTCCCTTTTTGGAAGATTGTTAATGTGATTTGCATTTCGCGTACGCCAACCGATATTTGAACGCCTTACTGGTGGCATTTTCTTATTAACACAACAATTACCTTCAAACTTTTATCAAAACCCACAAATACACTTTTTGTGTTAGAAAAAATCTTTCTTTCTAAATCATTGCGTAAAAAATTGTTTTGTGTTATCGCACTGTCTGTCAAACTTTTTTTAATTTCTTGTTTGCTAA
Organism: Spodoptera frugiperda; assembly: GCF_023101765.2. Lineage (NCBI taxonomy): Eukaryota > Metazoa > Arthropoda > Insecta > Lepidoptera > Noctuidae > Spodoptera > Spodoptera frugiperda. The sequence goes on along the minus strand of NW_026095741.1, from coordinate 89,437 downwards.
TGAAGAACATGCTGAACGAAGGTTGCTTCCAACTGGTGACGACAGCCTAAATAATAATTGACAGTTACAATTGTCCCAAAATCGGAGGTAATTGTGTGAAAAGCATATTAGTTTTTTTAACCTTTATCAATGTAGAGAAAATATGTCTTTTCTATATTTTTTTTATACAAACAGTCTGACAATAAGGAAGACATTAAAAAAAGTCATCCAATTTGGTGCAGTCGTTCAGAAGTTATGCGCGTACCTACATACATTTTGGCGATTCATTTTTATTTATATAACTAGATAGACAAAAAGCGACAGACCTAACAGATTTTTTAACCCTTACAGGTATGGTTTGTCAGAAAGCATCTTGCTACAAAAGCCACTGCTGACACCCAGAGGCCGGCTAGTCATTGACCGGAAGTGGCTACCGAGTACATCCCCACTCTCCCCTTGGCAGTTAAAAGTTTTAAACATAATGGGAGATGGGTTTGGGCTCCGTCAGATGGAGGCCAGAGTTCCGCCTTTCCCTGTGAGTACCTAATAATAATGTTATATAATGTTGGGCATGTCATAGTCCTGGTGAATCCATAAGACATATAATTTCTGGTTGTGGTCGTTTGGCTAATGGTGAATATTTGCATAGACATAATCAGGTGGCCAAGATTATCCACCAGTAACTTGCTTTGCACTATCGACTTGTTGAGTTTAAGGTTCCGTGCTACAAGTATGTGTCTGATCCAGATCTTGAAAACGGCCATATCACGTTGTACTGGGATCGATCTATCATCACCGACAGGACTATTGTAGCCAATATACCTGGTATAGTGGTGATTGACCGACAAGCACGCCGCACGATTTTAAAATATAGACTAGTAACATATTGTACAATTGTATGTTACATTTTTAAGATATGAATAGATATATTTTTAGGGAACAGAGAGTAAAGTTCCCTAAGAAAAGGAGGATCCTCCGACCAGGCGAGGTGATCATGCCTGGCGGGCTTTCTGCCCAACAGTTGTTCGTTGGGATTTTCTATCCGTGTTAATTCGCATGCAAACTTAATATGTGCGATGCAGGATATTTGTGACGTCATCCATTGATTTGCTCGTCGATAGTCTATATGCGACTTCTGTCATCTATCACTTGTCAATGTGTCGCCACATCACTCCCCCCCAAGACCGGAGGTCGATCCTGTTGAGACGGCTGTCGATGCTTGAGATGAGCGGTGCCAGAGCCAGTATAGAATGTCCCTAGTTCCAGTGAGTCGGAACTGTGCCGCTAAATGCCCAGTGAGTCGGGTGAGCGGTGCAGGGTGATACTCCAGTGAGTCAGAGTAGTGAAGCTCGCAGTGTCCCACGGTGAGTCGGGGAATTGATGCTGCGAGGGTAGGTGCGTAGTGGCTGGCGTCTGCGTTGACGGGAGGAAGACGTCCTCAGACCGTGTGCAGAGTGCTGTGCCTAGACGCTGATGAGGCCGTAGGGAAGAACCAGGCTGCATATCTTCGATGTAGCATGTGGTGGTCCCAGATGAGGCCGAGGATGCTGGTTGGCTGCGACTTGATTACCGCTCAGCGGAGAAGTGATGGGTGAGGGAGGTGGCGATAAGGATGACGGTGCTGATCTGCTCCGTGAAGGTTGGTTTCAATCACGTCGGGGTCACCACTTTAGGGAACAGCGAGTAAAGTTCCCTAAGAAAAGGAGGATCCTCCGACCAGGCGAGGTGATCATGCCTGGCGGGCTTTCTGCCCAACAGTTGTTCGTTGGGATTTTCTATCCGTGTTAATTCGCATGCAAACTTAATATGTGCGATGCAGGATATTTGTGACGTCATCCATTGATTTGCTCGTCGATAGTCTATATGCGACTTCTGTCATCTATCACTTGTCAATGTGTCGCCACATATTGATAATAATATTATATTATAGGATTTTTAAATGTCAAAACCCTAAACAACAGTGAAGTGTGCAGTCTCCAAAAATATTTTTTTCAAAATGGAGGTGGTGATGTTGTCTCAGTGGACAAAGGACTTACTCCGCTCTCCTTGGCTAATAAGGACTGGAGAGAACCTATAATACTAAGCACTAAGGATCGCAAGAATGTATGGCAAAGTAAGGAGTTGCACGGACGCTACTATCGAGCCCTACATGGGCCAGATACAGATTTCTTAGCGTCCGGATCCTGGCTACGTTTTGGTAACTTATTTGTTTTATCTGTGTAATTATGGACGAAGTTATGTTGACGAACAACTATCGAAGGTATATTATAAAGGATAGAACGGCTGACATTTGTCGGGCATGTCATCGCCCCGGAGAATCCATTCGACATATAATTTCGGGTTTTTCTCACTTAGCTTACGGAGAGTACTTGCATAGACACACTCTTGTAGCCAGGATTATTCATCAACAACTTGCTTTAAAATACAAACTTGTTGAATCTGAAGTAAGTACCGTATTATAAGTATCTGCCTGACCCAGTTCTTGAAAATGGAGATGTCACACTGTATTGGGATCGAACTATCATCACAGACAGGACAAACTGTGCTGTTGCTGTTGCTAACAAACCTGACATTGTGGTGATAGATCGACCAAGCCGTCGCACAATGATAATTGATATAACAATCCCACATGACGAGAATCTTGTGAAAGCTGAAAAAGATAAAGCCAGTAAATATCTTGATTAGCTCATGAGGTTGTCGACATGTGGGATGTAGATTCAGCCATCATTGTGCCGATAGTCGTATCTGCCAATGGCCTCATAACCAAAAGCCTCGACCAACACGTAAGTAGGCTAACGTTAGACGGTTGGATCAAGAGCCTGATGCAGAAGGCAGTACTTCTGGAGACGGCGCGTATTGTCTCTCTTGAGCCCTGACCACCGGTAGCTTAGATTTATCCCGTTACTGGTGGGCTATTGCTTTTTATATTTTTAAATGTTTTTTTTTTAAATTTAATAATTAAAAATGTAATAAACAAGTATTATAAATAAATAATTTATATTATATTATGTTAGATTACGGAGTATTTCTTAATGAACAACACAGTATTTATATCTAAAAAGAACCTTTTATTATAATAAAGATATACATAGCAAGAATGACACAGTTACAATGACAATCAAAAACAGTCATGCCACCTAGTTAAATTTTCAGGAACAAATATTAAAACTAAACTTGTGTTACTCAACATATTATATTATATTATAATAAACACCTCTGCCTACCTCTTCGAGGATAAAAGGCGTGGCGTTGTGTGTTGTGTGTGTATTATATTATCTATATACTATAATCTGTAGAAGGGTCAATTCTGTACATTGAAAATATTGAAAAATAATAGCAGGTGGTGTTGCTGGATCGATACCAAACCCAAATATGTGATTAATTTTTTTGTCTGTCTGTCTGTCTGTATGTTCAGGCATCACGTAAAAACTAACCGTTCGATTTCGATAAAACTTGGTATAATTATACCTTATTATCTTGGGCATAAAATAGGATACATTTTATCCTGAAAAAATACGTAAAAAATCTAAATTTTTCAGTTTTATACTTGAGAACGCGAGCTCAACAGCAGTAGGTAGAGGGATCTCCTTAATTATTGTGGGCCTAGCCATATTTGGGTCCATTAGATATTTATAAGATGAAAGATGTCACTGTCAGAGTTACTCAAAATTGAGAAATAAAACCTCCACGCGAAACCGACATCCGCGCGGACGGAATCGCGGGCGGAATCTAGTTGATAATGTAGGTACTTATTATTTTATCGTTTTTTTCAGCCTCGCATCGCATTCTTCACGTCGTCGTCCTAGGAGAATGCGGTTTGCTACTTACTGGCTCTGACGTCAAACGTAGACTGTCTGAGTAGGTACGAGGACAGGCGTGAAGAAAGGGAAACCATAAGACATAGGTATCTTGTCAGAAATAAGGGCTACCATGGAAGAAATGTGTGGGATATCTCTATCCAAATCCTACATTATTTGGCACAATTATCAAACAAAAAGCTTTTTTATGCTTTGCCTAGTTATCGCCCACATGTCATTAGCGAATTTGTAAAAATCGAAACCCAATAGGCAGTAAGGTATAAGTGCTTGGCGACATGTTAATTTGGCTCCATTGGACTTATAAGTAAGAGCTTATTTATACAAAAGTATTGTTTCAAATGGTTATTGCATAATATATATCATCATAAAACCAAGTCTCGCACCTCAATTTTCCTACCGTAAAAGAAAGTGAGATCCATGTAATAACAAGTCGGTTATTTTATTTAGTCCCTATTTAAGGGACCTTCTTGCTTAAGTTATTATGTAAATTATTATCATCTTATTTTACGTTTTAAATAAAATAGATCGATTTTGCCATATCACGTAATCATGCAATAGACCATCGTAATTCGTAATGATGAAATAGACTAAACAATATACATAATACAAGAAATATCAACAAAAGTAATAGTGTTTTCATGTGATGGTCAAGTGTATTTTATTTTTAAAACGTAAAATTAATGTAAAGTAGAAAAACTAATGAGGTGCGAGACTTCAACATTTTTTACCATATGTTTTTGATGGCATCTCACTTATTTTTGTAGATTAAATTATTCCATTAAGGTGAATGTTCCGAGCTCTTCATGGCTCGTTTCCCGATAGATGGCGCTGAATTGAACATTTTCAGTTTTATGTTGTTTTGAGTGTCATTTGAACAATATTAAGTAACAGAAATAGAAATGCGAAAATCAGGCATCCCACTTTATCGGAATAAGTCAAATTATCGCCTCAAAACCCATCCGATTTGCCATAAAAGCGAAATATTAAAATCCAACTCTGTTTACAGTCATTTATACACACATAGACATAGCGCCTACTTTAAAATCAACCTTTCTTCAAAATTAACCACTAGATGGCGTGCATTTAAAAGTTAATAGGCTGGTACCTGTAGAAATTATGTCTTGGGGATTAGGAACTAAAGAACACCATCTGATGCTATTATGTTCTAAAAATAAAAGGTATAAGTAGTGTTATATTTAGGTACTAAATAGCATAAAACAAAGTCGTTTTCTCTGTCCCTATATCCATATGTATGCTTTCTACACTAAGGATTTTGATGCTGTTTCTTTTAATCGATAGAGTGATTCAAGAGGAAGGTTTATATGTATAATACATGTATATTATAGTAGGGAAACTGATAATTTTGCACCCGTGCGAAAACGGGGCGGGTCACTAGTTTGGGAATAAAATGAATGTCAAGAATGCAATGTAAGACAGTTTTATTTTATTATCTTATACATTATTTAATAGAATGTATATACTAACCTGCAATTATTACAAGTATTTATGTGACATGAATGCTTGATACGTGACTGATTATTAAAAAATAATCTCATTCAAAATAATAATTCAAAACTATAATTCATAAACAAGGCAACCAGAATAATAGATTGCAATCAAAGCGGAAAAATGTTTGAGAATATCTAAGCATCCATAATCACTATACTACATAAGGAAATAAAAAAGCAACAACTTTCCTTTTTGTTTTTCAGAAACCTTAAAATAGGTCAATGTATTCATATCACATTATGAACATTATGTTCATTACGACGAGTACACCATTTCAGTTTTCTGACATCAAAAAAAACATTACTGTAAACATTGATAATGTAGATTCTAAACGCACTACTATAATAGTACAATAAAAAACATTTGTCGTGTTGTTTTCACTCATCCTTCTTCATTATTGCCTGGAAACTACCGCTACACAGCTGCTGCGAAAGAAAATTACTATAATTAGTATATTTTGTGTTTAACTTTTGATGTGGATGAAAACAATATCCCACAAGAAAAAAATATAATATAGATTGAAATCAATGGAAATCATAAAATAAAATAAAAAAAATTGTGTACCTTTCATACCTAGGTATACATTTCGCATTTTTTGAACATGTCTCAAAACTATTTCTGGCAGAATACATTCTTAAAAAAGTGTATTAACTTTGGCATCATATTGCTGATAAAGTCATTATATTATCTCGACAAACTTCTATAACAGTCAAAGGTTCATTGACTGAAATAAAACATATGAAGTAGCATTTATCCATGTTACTGACACGCATATGTCCTTGAACCTGAAATAGATTTAATATTATAGTAAGAAGATGCTAAAATAAATTATAAAGTGGACATGCAATAGAATTTACTTGATAGTAATATTCATGCTTTTTATTCATAACTAGAACATTATTATCCAATGATAGAGCAAAATTGAAAGGAAATCGTTTTTCTTGGTATGGTCATGTGAAGAAGAGGGATGAAACGCATATTACTAAAAGAGTTCTAAGTTTACATGTAGATGGCTCAACAACTGATGACTATACGTACTTGAAAACTAAAGTTTGTTTACAATGAAGCTGGCCACAACTTGAGTTATAATTTACAGGTTTACTATCTTGTCGTCCACATGTATCCAACTGAATGCGCTTTTCACTCGTTTTGACGATTTACGGGCGCCTAAATATTCGTGGCGTTGATACGCCAGCTTTCTCGTAGGACCCCGACATAGTAGGTACCTAGATGTAAACGGAATCCGAAATACACAAAAACTAATTATATACAAGACAATATTATGTTACTTTTATAAACTCAGTACCTATTCGCATAAAATTGAAACGAAATTATAACAAAACCAGATCAAATCGCTTGTAATTGCAGCAAAATGTAGTCTCATGTCATGAAAATTATTGCAAAGTAAATATCCATACCATAGATAAAACAAAATTTATTAAATACGTTCCGAAATTCAGAAAAATTATAGCAATAAAATTTTACTTACCCAAATTATGATATAACATCAATTGAAAAATCGCTGCAGAACAACCATAATAAAATCATAAAATCGTATTACATAATTATACTCTATTTACTATAACATTAGAAATTTAAAGATACTTGTTTTACCGTCCGTTCAACTGATTTTGAGTGTATCGGAACGCGCGGGATTCATGTAGCAGACGCAATATAATGTGACAAATAATACTAATGTTTGTCCGTCCAAAGTTATTTGTATTTCTAATCTGAGAAAACAATATAATATCGATCGGTGATTTCTAATATGAGGATTTTAGTTTGTAATAGCCAGCTAAACTCACGGGCTGACTTGCTAATATTTATTAGTTGGTAGGTATTTTTATTTTGAAATAAAATTACTTACTTATAAACAACATATACTACAATACTTTGCAATAATCATATTAAATTGGAAAGAAATACATACAAGAAATATTACTTCGAATCAATGAATTTTCATTGATCAAAAACATACAAGAAATTCCGCGCGTAAAGCCTAGCGTAATGCTACGCAAACTCTTCGAAATGTATTTTATTTCAAGTCAACCATCTGATGGTACTAAATAAGTTTGGCAACGTGTCAAAGGTCATGTTCGACGGAACGGCAACATCGTATTTTGTCTACGAACGAATTTAAATTTTTTTATTGTTGCCAGTGACAAAAATAATAACTATCGCTAACATTTTTTTCACACACGACCACAATGTTTTATATTTTCGTTTACGATAGTTAGTTTTAAATTATTGTAATGTTTTTTAATGAAAAACATTGTTATAAAATTAGTAATGATTCTTCAAATTTACATTATCGGGTGCACGCCATCTAGCGTTTAATATTATAACCTATTGCACTAACACTAGTAAAAGAAATGCCAAATTTTTCACGGTTATCAAGACTGTTTTTCTCCATATATAATGCGAATTATTTACCAAAAAGTTATATGCAGATTCTTGACCGTACAAAAGTGATAAAGTGATTAGTTTTGTGCAAAAAGTGTCTATGTACGGAGAGTATACCGTGAACGAAAAATGTATGAAAAGGCGATCGGAACATTCACCTTAAACATTAAAATGTAACTGCACGAATAACTTTGTGATTACATATTTACCTATATGGGTTTTTTTATCATCATCTTGTAATAAATTATTATAGGCTATATAAAATATTATAGGCTATTATTTAATACTTTAAAGAAAGAAAGAAGAAATTACAAAGAAATTAATTAATACTTTATTTTTAATTTTTACCTTTATTAATAATGTCGGCAACTAATGATGGTAATTGCTCCCCAATAAACCAGATGAAATCGTATTTATCGTCATTTATAGTCCTCCCGGTAGCTTGAGGTGATAGAGATGTTGGGTGTTTCAAATATGTATTTCTCCAAAACTTTAAACCGGGGTTACTTTGATCAATTTTGAACTTTGAAGGTCCATAAAATGTTAAGGACCTTCAAATTTAAATGTAAATTTGTGGATGTAAAAAAATACAAATAGTCTAATAATCAGTATCTTTAGTACTCTCGATTCTTGTAATAATAAGTGAAAAAATGTGGCGTGATTCTGAGAAAAAAAAAAACTGTCCGATCAAAGTTATACGTAGGATGGGGTTACTTTGATACCCCGTTTTTTATTGCATAACGACAAAGTAACCCCAATTATAATTCCAATAAATTAAAAAAAAATCTAAATCTACCAACAGGAAAAATAAATATTCACATTTTTGTCTTATGGGGTACCTTTAATTAAATAAAAGTCATCAAACTTAACATTTCTTTATTAAACATGTTGGTGACACAATTCTAGCTTAAAATCAGGCCTTATTTGTTATTTCCATTAAAACTAAACAAGAACTTAGAAATAATAAGTCTTCATACAATCAACAAAGTAGAAACCTATAAAATAATTAATGGTTAATCTTCCTTCCACTATTTGACTGAGGGCTTCTTCTATTCGCGCTTGTGAATAATTTTTGTATTCACGCGACCCAAGTTTCTTTTGATATACTTACTCGCGGCATCTTCCTGGATGATAAAAAATTGATTCATTTAGCAAAACAGCAATAAAAGTTTGTACAATTTATTTATTTATTTGTTTATGTAATATGGATTCAAATAATTTTGGTAAAGATGAGAGTATCGCTATGGGTCTATATTGACTTAGGTGACGTTTCATCCGCAAAATATTTCATCTGCGGATGAAACGTCACCCTTTGAAAATTGTAAGGCGTCGAATCATCCGCAAGTTTGGATGAGTCGTCGCATAGTTAATATTGATGTGGTCATTTCGGCCAAATAGACAAACAAATATTTGTGTATAGGATCATTGTCTGTTCTTTGGTTTCGCCGGTTTCGCTAGCAGCTATGTGTAATAATATCGTGGTTAAATCGAACAAAAATACTTCTATGTATAAGAATCGTTTTTTATCTAAATAAATTACAGGTAGTTACTGTTTTACTGTGAAAACTGAGTGTTGTTATAAATATGTTATAAATATATATACATTCAAATATATTTTTATTAAGAATTATACATTTATGGAGAAAATATTTATTAATAACGAAAAATCCATTAACTTAATCTCAGCATTAAGGTACAAAATAAACTTATATTTATGACCAAAAAATCAAACATTTCGAAATTTTGTAAACTATGCGTATCACTAATACGATAATTTATCTATACAAAGTCCGAGGCTAATTTCATTATCAATGAACTCTCACAAACTGCTATTATTTGTTTTTTTCTTTAGTATGCTTTCTTCTGTTCTCTTTGATTTTTCCACAGATTCAAATGATATTTGGCATCTTTTTTAAGAGTTTTTAATAAAACGGCTATGTTAGGTTTGCTCTTTATTGTCCTATTCAGTCTCGAGTTCCACCATTCTATAGCGTTATTAGTTTTGTGCCGGATATTATAAAAACACCATTTATCAGACAAAATGGATTTCTTCTCATCTTTATTTCTCATTTCTTATCATCCTTTTGCATACACTCACTCAAAATATAAAGCCAACCACCTGAAACTTCAGTATTTGGGAGATATGCCAACGCCATACGTCTCACGTGAGCCCTAGACATGTTTGATTTTTTTGTTATTCCAATCAGTTTCGCTTTTTGTTGGACAGCTTTTTTAAAATGAATAATACACCCTCGAGTAGTTATTTTATCAAATACAGCTTGAGATGTCTGTCATCGCACTGGTTTTAAAATCAGTAGTAATTGTCTCGGGATCAAATTCGGGAATTTGACTTTTTATGAGTTGTAAGAATATATCATAACTTGATTGCTTTTTATTTGGCAATAAGGCATATACTGCTGGTATTATATTTGTATGTGTAATAGTACTGCCCACGCCAACATGTAACGTATACAACTGCTTGAAGGGAGGGACAACGGCTATAAAAGATGAGTGTGGAACCCAATACAAAAAATACACTTGTACGATATGACTATATACAGAAAGCACAGTTAATAGAAATCTCTATTCCTAGACAGCACGTTTCGCCGAAAACTTTGTTGTTAGAAAACATTGTTTGTAGACATCTCTGTTCATAGGAAGCACTGTTGACAGAAATCTCTGTTCATAGAAAGCACTTCTTGCCGTAAACTTTTTCATAGAAACCACTGTTTCCAGGTACCTTGGTTCACAGAAAACGCCTTTGGAGAAAAAACTATTAATATTTATTATATTACTAAATCTCACTTTACTGCCTCTGTGCCTCTCTATCCATAACAAAAAACACGTTTATTTCATACAAAAATGCCATTTTAATCAAAAATGAAGCAAAACGAAAGCAATATATGAAATTGAAAGCAAAACAAACTCTTTAGCTTTATAATAGAAACAAAAAAGTACTCGATATAACTTAAAAAATATTGTTTATACAGTAAACTTAAATATTATTAATTTATCAGGTGCAAAATATGAGCTAATCCACCTAAAAAGGCTAATAAGTCCATCTCACTATTTTGAGACAAGTGCTTTTGCATTCTGTTTTCGTATTGAATTTGTGGAGATCGACGACGCTTTGGCATGGGCTCTGACGCCCTGATGCGCTCAATTTCACATTCTGTGTATTTTACCTCTTTTGAAAATTCTTTTATAGTTAAACACATTCCATTTCTTACGGTTAAGAAGTGTAGTCCAGCGTTGATGCCAAGATTCCAAGACGTTTTGTGTCTTGGGAATGTCATATGTGCGATCAAACACTGACCACATAGCAGGTGGGAATAGTGGCTTTCTTTTTATTGTTAATTTTGTACTATTGGCATTATTTCTTAAATACATCCCAGAGACATAATATTTATCGAACCACTTCGCTACTCCTGCGGCTTCCTCTGGTAATACTTTATCTTTAACAAGTTGACAATCTTCAGGTATCTCGTTGGGATCTAGGAATACCAATGCCTAATTTTATGCGCAAATAAAAAATCATTCCCATACTTCTTTGCTAAACCCTCGACCTGTACATGCCGCCAAATGCTCTGCGTAAGATGGAATAAACATAGTCTTTGTATACATTCTGGAAATTGCTGTTTAACGGCATTGATAGCAACTATTTCAAAATCAGTTAAAATGTTCTCAGGAGACAAATTAGTCTGAAATGTATTAGCGCCATATCTTTTTAATAATTCTAATAAAATTGTATAACATGTTTCTGTAACACTAAAGGTAGAAATTTATTTGTGCCATTTTCTGTTCCTATTGAACCATGTATAGTATATATTTGACAGAATAGCGCTGGACATGTAGAAAACGTGCCATCCATTACCCAACATTTTGCATTAATAAGTAGTTTGAAATTATTTTTTGTGCAAAATACGACTTCACTCTCATTTTGGTTAATATATTGGCCGATTAAAAATTGCTCTTCTCCAATTTTTGAAAGATAGTCCGGTATGTCGAAATTAATTGTATTAGGGATTTTCGGTTGTCCTTTATTCCTAATGCGGTGCACAATCATTCGTGCTGCTGCTTTATTAGGCAAGTGGACAGCACTCGTACTTGGAACATCCTGGAGGCAGCGGTTAACGATTTGTGACGGAGAATCCATGGATTTTTTTGCTATATTTCTTATTTTTGCTTTATATTCCATTTGTATTCGCTTTTCTGGCTCTGGCAAATGTCTATGTGCGTTGTTTAGATTGATGATCGAATGTTCATTACCGATAATTAATGTTTTAACAGTAGTACCACAACCTTTAGCACTACTCCGCGCACATCTCAGTAAGTGATTATAGCGATTTTTTTCGCTATAATCAGTGATTGATCAGACTGAAAAGATATCAAAACTCTAATTATACACATTCAAAGATAATATTTTTAGAGCGTGTTTGATTAACTTGGTTGCTTTAAAAACCTGAACAATAAATTAATTTTTAGTTACCGGGGTCTTGAAGTGGAAATATTGAACTTGTTTTTGCACTAAGTAGAGTTAATTTTCTTTACCTAAAATTAAAATGAGTTACGTTACTTTTCACCTGAAAAAAAGCAGATTTTTGCTGAGAAATATTGAATTATATTACTAGTTTTTCATTCATAAATAAATAAATATTTTTTTAAATAAAAATGCATAATATTTGAAAATTTAAATATGTATTCATAAAATGACATGTATGAACATATTATTACAAACTATTATTACTAATACTATTTTAATAAAATTGAGATCGTGGACTACTTATTGCTTAGCTAAAACTATGCTTAATAACTATCATAACTTTCTTAAAATCACAGCAATAAGTGAAAAGATGTTTATTATAACAAATAAAATTAAAAATTGTTAGTATGTTTATAATTTTAGGCTCAACAACTATAATACCAATGAATCAATGATGTTTTTATAAAACTCTAAGACAGTCTTTGCTTTCAGTTCTATGCTAATAGTGTTACTTACCTACCTTATAATATTAATAGTAACAGTTTTAAGTTTGCAAATCACAATTTTAATTATTGGTCTGTTCATATCAGTGAATAGTTAGCTTAAAATTAAATTTAAACGTTGTTTAAAACTGAGTACTAAATCTAAATTTATCTAGTTTAAAAATAACAAAAATCGGTTAGGCTGTGGAATGAACTTCCTGCCGAGGTTTTCCCGAATAAATGGAGGTTCTTTAATAAAGGAGTAAAAAGGTTTCTACAGGTTGACAATACAAACTTTTATAGGCTATGGTAACTGTTTGCGATCAGGCGGGCCGTAGGTTTATTGGCAAATACGTAAGCCCGCCTGAGTAATCCAAAAAAATCACAAAACATTCTTATAAAAACTATCATAGTATGACTTTGGAATCACATTTTTGTCTATGAGTTCTTTAATATCTTTTTTTTGCTTTCGACAAACTAAGTTTTTCTGTGTACGCTCTATTCAAATTTATAGCGATATATATTATCAGATGTGGGTTCTGCTGTACGCCTAGTCATTCTCTTGTTCACCCAGCATTTTTTAACTCAGTCTCTGCAAAAGATGTTTTGTAATAAAAGACTTTTGGGTGATCCTTTTCAACTTTTGGAACTTTTATATCGTGCCACCTAATTTGATTGTTGCCTTCATCTAAATTAAAATTCGTGCCCCAGGATTCTTGCAACAGCTTTAAATCATAAAATCGGTCGTGTGTCATTTCATGCACTTTGTATGCTGGTCCAGATTTTTTGGCAGTCCGAATTAGCGTAACATACTTGTTGAAGCATCGTCCTTGCTCAAACGCGTCCACGAGAAGTAGGGGCAACAGTGACGTAGTAGTGCAACTCGGGTTAGAATAACAATAATCTCTGTATTGATTAATCAATCATAGGCCACATAATGGAGTTTATCTAAAATTTCATCACACCATCTCGTGTAAAGAATTCGTAGTAAATGCTTATATAATTCAGCTTTACATGGCGGTAGGCTTGATGAGTCAAAATTACGAATTTTTTTTTCAAAATTATCTTCTGATATTTTGGACCGTTAAGTGTTTGAACCGGTGGAACCGAACTTCATTGACGTTCCAAGAATCACGAGCACTGTAAATATGACAAATCAACTTTTCTAAGGTCTTAAATGACTCATTCAATAATTCCTCATCATCAGTTATAATGTTTTGACAGGCTGTCTGATACTGGTTCTGATTGCTCTAATAGTTTAAAAGGTCAAAGTTTACCTTTCCTGAAAAAAGCTGGTGTGTAGTCGCATCCAGTGAGAGCATGGAAGCACGGTAGAGCTTTGGATACAGAATTCCCTAGAATTTCGTATATTTTCTAACATGTCCAATAATTTTTTACTTTTAGATCGGTTTGGCTGAAGGTTAATAATCGAATAACTGCTTGGCAAATTAAATTTGAGTTTTTACTTACTTAAATAACATACAAAAATTTCAGCAATACTAAAACATTTCGAAAAAAAATTTTGGCCCTTGGCATAGCTTAAACATCAATAAAAATGACTGACAATAATAGGTTCATGTTACAAAAGTTCAATAAAAATAATAATAACTAAAAATAACTTCTTAAAATAGATATTCTACCTGTACAGGTGTAAGTGAGAAAGATAGTTGGTAGATATATCTAAAAACTAGCCTACCAGAAATTCTCTCTCAAAAACTGTGCCAGCTCTTATAGGACTAAGTATATTCCAAATTTGAAGCTTCTATGTCTGTTAAAAGTGCCTTATACTTTTGATCAAGCCTCGGAACCGGTTTTGTGGTCCTACGATCGCACAATTTTCGTAAAAAAGGGGTCCAAAGTTTTTGCATCACGTATTAATATATGTATACACTACCGCTCAAAAGTATTTAGCCACCCTGTAAAATACGTCCTGTGAAAGTTTGAATAAATGAAATTGCTTAGTAATATTTTTGAGTATTTATTTACACTATTTTAGGCATAAAACATAATATTTTTCTTAAATTTTAGACTCATCTACATGTCCACCTTTGTTTTTAATTACGGCTTCACAAAGCTTCGGCATCCACGCTATTAGTTTCTCCAATGTTGTCTTGGTTATCTCCAGCCATTCCTCTAGCAACTTTCTCCATAGGTCTTCCTGAGATGTTGGACAACATTTCCGCACTTGTCTATCTAACTGATCCCACAAGAGCTCGATAGGATTGAGATCTGGAGACTGCGGAGGCCATGTGAAGAGTTTCAAGACATTTTGTTGTTCCTGTCCTTCTAAAAACTCTGCACAGAGTTTCGACGTGTGTTTAGGATCATTATCCTGCTGAAATACAAATCCTGGACCAATTAAACGGATTCCTGAAGGTACAGCACTATTTTCTAGTATGCTTTTGTAACCTTCTTTTTTTAAGATTCCCTGTATCCGCACAAGATCCCCAACGGCAGAGCCACGAAAACAGCCCCAGCCATCACAGACCCTCCGCCGTGTTTAACTGAAGCCACAAGCGTCGATCACCCTTTCATTAGACTGCTGGCATACGAAAACTCTTCGCTTGGAACCAAAAATATCGAATTTCGATTCATCCGTCCAGAGAACCTTCTCCCAAGCTGCTGCTGTCCAATTCTTGTGTTCTCTAGCCCAATGAAGTCTTTTCTTTTTATTATAGTCCAGTCAATTTAGTATTTCACCTCGGAATTCGAGAGACCCAGCTGTAATTTTGTATATACTTGTATATTGACCCCCTAAAACTTGTCTCAAAACCTACATATGGTAGGGTGTAAGCAACTATTAAATTTTAAGGTCCAAAGGTCCCAAAAAACTTTTTTTTGCGCTTTTTTGGAAATATCTCATTTCCTATGGGTTTTAATACCAATATTGTAGAATACAAAATTCTCTACAACTTTTGTGTAACTTTTTTTTGTACGGTGTTTTCGTTTTCGAGATAGAGAACGGAAAGCGCGCGGTCACTGCATCTCTTCAAAAAAATTTTTTTTCGTCTAACATATCCGTGATGGTTGTCTATGGATAGGACATAAAAAATACGTCATGGGTCCTAAAACCATTTATCGTCAAAATCAATCGTTTGAAAGATAGACGCTTCCAAAGTGGAAAATCAAGTGTGTTTTTTAAAAATGTCCGTGTCGCTTGCGCCGCACGGAAAATCACGGTGATGGCGGCCAGTGTCTGTCAGGCTGTAACTACATTGGTGACGCCCCAAAATAATATCGACATCAAGAATATTTTCTTTTTAATTTCGTAATTTTCTACAGATTCTATTCAATTGTTGCCCATTACACAAATGTCAATTTTTAAAAAAGCCATTAAAGTTTTAATTTATAGTCTGGAAATGGTTTAACAAGATAATTATTAATTTAAAACCGTTGCTTTTTTATTATTTCGATTCTATTAGCGCATCACTAGCCCACTTAAAATTCCGGGTTCGGTGCAGTGTGACAGGGTTGTAAAAGCACCTCATTTGATTAAGTACCGCATTTAGATTTCATTTTTATGTATCAAAATGATGAGCCTGAGTTTTAAAAGTTTTATTGTTGTAAACTATACATCCTGAAATATTATAAATATCAATTTTCATCAGTTCTATTTCTATATATTTAAAAATTGGACATCGAAAAGATAGAACGGAATATTACGGGCTTAGCGCCACGGGCATCAGCACCTAAACTCGGAATATTACGGTGACGGCAGGAAAAGGGTTTAATAAATGCTTTTACTTTGACTTTTTGTTTTTAGCCATTCTATTATATTCGCTACTAGCGACCCGCCCCAGCTTCGCACGTATGCAATTGTGATAAATTATGCGTGTATTATATTTGTATTAATTGATATACAAAGTATATTTATTTTATTTTATTCCTCTTTAATCACACTACCTATTTAAAAAAAACACATCAAAATCTGTCGCTTAGTTTTAAACATATACATACATACTGCATAGTTGTAGTGATATGCACATAAAACTGAAAGATGATTCAGGGTAAAGTAAAAAAAGAGAATGGTATTATTATATTCTACCATCAAAAACATTCTGTAATAAATCCAAGTCTCGCACCTCATCTGTTTTTCTACCGTAAAAAGTTTTGAGATATATGTAATAGGTACCAAGTCGGTTATTTTATTTAGTCCCTACTTAAGGGACCTTCTGTCTTAAGTTATTTTGTAAATTGTTATAATATCAAAATAATATTTATTTTATGTTTTAAATAAAATAGATAGTCTTTGTCATCGCACGTAATCATGCAATATACCATCATAATTCGTAATCATGCAATACAAGTACTTGTGTTTTCATGCGATGGCCAAGTCAATCTATGTTACTATTATGTTAACAACAACAGTTGTTATAACAACATTGACAACAATTGTTGTTGTTACAACAACAATAAATTATAGTCAATACTGTGACTGTCATACTTTTGAAGAAATCTCTTTAATATTTATAGAAATATATTCCTGGCTTTCCCAATAAATATATTAGTCTCTACCTACTAAGAATTCGGATATTTTAATATTAGGTATCTATCACTGGAAGATGTTTAATAGTTGTACTCTGCTGTTCATTCATGTGTGTATTATAATGTTTTCAGGGAACGAGAGTGTTGGTTGTCATTAAAAGAAGAGAAACATTCATCATGGATCTTCAAAAAAGTAAAAAATGTTTTCTCTTCAAAAGAAAGAGTTGCAATGAAGAAGCTTTGGGAGCAGTAATGATCTGAATGTCTCATGCTTAATTAAGTCTAATTCTATATAAACTTACTTTCGTAATAGGGCTTAGGTGTCACACACTACAGTGTTATTCCAAGAACCATGTTACTGCAATGACGAGGCTTCGGGAGCAAATAAGGAGTCGCGTTAATGCTAAGAATAACTTTAATTGATTGCTTTTTACAACTAACTTACGAGATTTATAAGGGCGAGTTGTTACATACACTATATTACTCTTGATATTATTATGTTGGTCTAATTGTCTTATGTACGTTGTTAAACACTTGCCCAAAAGCGATGTCTGCTCATTTTGCTTCATACCTTTATAATACGTATTTTATTATTTATCATATTTTTTAGAAGTCGTGATAACGTCAGTAGTCGCTGGCTTGTATCATCAGTAATTATAATAATATATTCCTATCATATATTTCATTATATGTTTCATTTATATATATTTTAGTAAATTAATGAAGACAAACTTTGATAGATTTATTTAGGAAGCTACTGAGTTTATGGCTGTCTAATGTTTTCTATTTACTTTTTTTTTTTGCAATTATTCTCCATAAATGTCCAGTGTTGGAAATTAAAAAGTATATTTCGTTTATTTCTATTTATATGGTGCTTTGCTCTTTAGGGTGCTCCATCGTACTAGTAAACACAAAAATAAGCTTCAATGTTTTTAAAAGGGCTACATCTAGGATGAATTATTCGTATGACGCATTTGTATTTCAAAAAATAAAAATATTTTGTTTTTTATTGATGTATTTATTCTTATGTTACCGACTTGTCCTCTGAATATAATATGATTCTTTGAGTATGTATATATGTATGTATGTATGTAGGGTAAACTGATTGTCATAGGACAATTAAGCAAATAAAATAGTTGATATTTATTTATCTTTTACTGTTGTACTAACTTTTGGTATACTTGGTTGAAAATCTTGTAAAAGTTTGTCTCTGAATTATTATTATTGCAATAGTGTTCTAGACTCTTTGGTAGTTCGTGGCATACAAAGTTTTCGGTGGCTATAGTCAGTTCTAAGGCAATATCTTGAATGTCCTTGTCTTATCAACTAGATAGCATTTGAGTCCATGGGAGATAAAATAAATTAACTAGATCTGAGATTTGTATCAAATCATTTGGTATCCGTAATTGGACTTCTGGATCAATTATAAGTGCTTGATGAGTAGAGAGCATTCTTTGCTAAAATCGATGTTTTAGATACTGGTGAACGACGTCTTCGTCAAAACTAAAAGATGAAGATGTGAATGCGTTGTACTACGTAAATTTTGGAAATCTTCAATTGGTCTTAGTTTTTGAAAGCTTTTAACTGCGTCAGTTTCGTGAATCCAACTATTTAATTGAATAGGCATGTTTCCTTCTAGTCAAATTCAATACTTTTTTAGAAACGTCAAATCGATATTTTCTATGAACTTTGTATAAAATACTCTATTATGATGTCATAAGTTTTTGACGTCAAATAGCAGACATTTCTAGAAATTTAGCTAGAAAAAATATTGTAAAAATTAAGTAGTTCATCAAATTTATGAATGAGAGTGTGATTATTTTTGAATATTTTATTGTATTGAAAAGTTATAATAATTTATTTTTGACCCAGTCATCATCCCTATTGAGAAAATAAAAACACGTTCTTGAGTTTGTAGTCCAAGATCCCAGAGCCGTAAGACACAACTTATTTTCTAAAACATAGGTATTGTTATTTTTTTTTATTTGTGACAAGCCCGCCGCAACCTCTCTTACCGCTGCCACACAGGAACATGATTCACTGTCTTGGATTCCGCAACGAAATAAATCAAATAATGTTATTATTAGAGGAGAAGAAAAAGAAAACGATAGTTTCCACTTGCCTCGGTGAATTTAATGCCTGCACACAATTAACCCTAAAGGCACAACGGGAGTAGCCCAGTCGCCAAGCACCACTGAAATTTGACTTAAAGCTATTTGGGTCCTAAGCGTGAGCTGTTTGTTAAACTTGCTTCCAATAACAGGTATGGCAAAAACGCCTAAATGCACGGAAGTTGTAAATTGAAAATGTTTGTGCAACTTACCATCTGCGCAGGTACCAGATGAGAAAGGTTCTTAACTTACATTTTTATGACTGATTTTTAAAAATGTTTTGTAGAATATTACTCTGAACTCGTATAAAAAAGTTAGCGCTCGTGCACACGATGCCGTCACCGTACCGTCGCCGCACCATTACATTGTATATACGAGTCGCGCGAAGCCCGCCGCCGCGACGACGCCGCGCCGCCGACGCGCGCTTGCGTTTCCCTCCCCGACTGTTGGATTCATTCCATTACCGGCCGCGTACGAATGTGCAGGCCGCAAGATCGCAGGTCGCCAGTGCTGCCCCCGTCAACGTCATCGTTATGTTCGAGAAGTTTTTATGCTCGAGAAGTTTCCGAACAGCTTTGATGACTGCTTGTGGGTTTGTGTATTGAAATCGGAAATCAGAAGTGCATTCCTTAACATTACTTTTAAGAAGCTCGATAGAAAGCGATGGAAATGATTTCAACGCTCCCGTAGTTTTTAGCGGAATATTCTTAAAGAAACTTTCGAATTCCAGAGCAACTTTTAAATTTGTACTGATGCGTCCGTTTTCAGTATTTAAATTAAATTCAACATTACGTGGTTTATTTCTACCTGTCTCGTTATTAATTATATTCCAGGTAGATTTTATTTTGTTTTCCGCGGTCTTAATTTTACTGCTAATATGAAGTGCTTTAGCGTGCTTACAAACCGATTTAAATATTTTTGAGTACCTGGAGACATGACTGTGGAAAGCCTCACTATTATTAAATGGTTTCATGCCGTAAAGTTCAAACAACTTTTCCCTACTTATACGAATACCTGGTGTAGCCCAGTCACAAAAAACAAACTTACATTGAATATGTTTACGTTTTAAAGGGAACAATTTATCATACTGTGTTTTAATAATGGATAATAAGTTGCCATAAATCTCACTCGGGTATTCATTATCATGTATTTGATTGCCTAATTCATTTTTTTAAGTTCTGATTTAATAACTCATTTTTTTTTTATTTGTGATTTGTCTGAACATAATTTCCCTATCTTGTACAGTCGTGACAGTGTTAAAGTTGACTGTCAGCCCACTGTGATCAGATGGTAATCTATTTACAATGTCCTTATGTAAATAATCACAGTTGCAAAAAATATTATCTATACATGTCGCCGAGGTGGATGTTACTCGGGTGGGCTCTAGGAAAATATTAGACAAATCAAAAGATTTAAAGAGGCTCAACAAGTTAGTACAATTATAGTTATTTTCCAGGAGATCAACATTAAAATCGCCACATACTATAACATGTTTACTACTGGAACATGTTTTCTGTAGTACATCTTCCATTACTGAATTAAAAATACTAAGATTCTGTAAAATAGGAGGCCTATAAACACATACTACAATATGCCTATCCAGCTCAACACAGGATAACTCTATTGTGTGTTCTATTGATAGTGATGCAACATCTTGTCTTACTTTATATTTCACTAACAAATTGTCTAGATTCCTTCATAAATTCATCATCAACTGAAATACTCGGTATCTGTGCATGCCTGATGGAAACTGATCCACCAGCAAGAGCTGATTCAAGCAATAAGATAGTTCCTGTAATGTTTTGTGTATTTAAAGAAGTCCCTGGCTGTTCTATGACGGAGTTCGATAACATGACAGTGTTTAGTGCGTCCGATGAAGTTTTTGTTTGTTCCAGTGGTATATTGGTCATATCTGCAGGCAAATAATTAGATCAGAAAATAAATGTCTTTCAAATGGTTAGATTCCAGTGCAGTTGAATCCAGATATTGTTGCAATATCCAGTCGAGCTACTTTTGTAAATGCTTCTTTGACCAAACCAGCAATGTCGTATTCCGTTATCCAGCATCCAGCATTTATTCTCATCCACACGTCGCATCGCTGGTTGTATGCATCTTTAAATGGCTTCATAGACGTCCTGTCTAGAGGCTGGAGCTTGTGGGTACCGTAATACGGGGTGAATAGGAACATTTTGTTGTGTTTTCACGTAATTTAGAACTGTTTACACCATTAATTTTTTTTATTAATTCGTTATTAAAGCCAATAATGCTCTATTAAAACCAAAAATATGAAAACAAACTAATAATCCTAATAAAAAATTTGTTTCTATTCACCCCCTGAGTTTCTATTCACCCCATTTTACCGGTGTGGGGTGGTGAACTAATCAGCGGGTCTACCTTTATTAGTAAAATTTTTTTGGTCATAATTTTATTTTGCATAACAACGCATGGCAGAAACTTCATTTCGCAGAAAATCATTTGGTATACCATCATTTGTAATACATTAAAAACGCATAATTTTGTAAGTCAGAATCATCTTTAGGCATAAATTGATACGCATAATAATTGAAAGGTAGAACCATCATATTGCAGAATGTTCACTGTCAGAATCGTCTTTTGGCATAAATTTCATAACCATAATAATTAAAAAGTAGAACCATCATATCTCAGAATGTTCACAGTTAGAATCGTCTTTTGGCATACTATTTTATATCCATAATAATTTAAAGACCCACCACGCAAGCATGCAGCATGCAAGCAAGCAAACAAGCATGCAGCGTGCAAGCAAGCAAACAAGCAGCATGCAAGCAAGCAAACAAGCATGTAGCAAGCAAACAGCATGCAAGCAAGCATGGTTTCTGTCACGGCATCGGCACTGCGGGGCTCCGGCGGCGGCGGTCCCGCGCGCGATAATCGTTTCAGACGGCTTTCGCTTGCTCCTCAGCCCGCGGGCCGCCTCGCCCATCCGCGCCTACGCGATTTTAAATTGCACTCTAGGGGTAGGGCAAACAAGACTACGTGCAGTCGGTTTTGCAGCGATTCGGTTCTGTCACTTCACTAACTTTTATTCTACCATCTTCTTAATATGCCAAACAATCGTCGCTCTAAATAAACGTTATGTGAAACAAAATTATGCAAAATTAAGCTTTGCTAAACGTAATTATGCCAAATAAAATTCTACCATCTTAAAAGTATGCCTTTGTAAATTCGGACATATAAACATTCGGCAAAACAATAATTATATTAAATGATTTTTATGCCATATGTATATTCGTTTAAAGAAGATTCTGCCAAGTGTGTTATGCCAAACAAATTTCGGAGCATTAAAATTCTGCCAGATAGAGGGAACCTCTAATCAGCCTTTCATTCATTCTTTGCCTAAGAAAGACGAAGAATGGCGGAATATAGTGATCGTTAGTACTCATACAGAACAAAAATGTCATGTTTTTGCCCCTCTCAGCAGAAGTGAGCTTACCTACTTGACGGATAGCTTTCGGAGCGAGAATTTTTAGGTGCTTGTGCATGCAACTGACACTAGTTTCAACACAGTTATAAATTCTTGAGGGTGTGAATTTGTGCTGAGTCAGCAGCCGTTCAACATTGTCGTAGAATAGATCCACTTGTGGTTTGTTAAAGCCAATCATGCTAGTCGGTTCCGGTGTTCTCAATAAAATGTCAGAATGTATTTTCATGAAGTCATAGTAAAAATGCTTACCAGCACTGCCTTTGTTGAATCGATAAGGGATCTTCATGATTTCAGCTAAGTTATAGGCTAACTTCAAAAACTCACTTTTCATGAGCGGCATACGTCTGATTGATAAATCTTTAACGTGGTCCACCAAGACTTGTTCATACTCTGCTGAGAAGGTGTTAGTGAAGCTACCCATCTTTGGTTCCATCTTTACTTCTTCTCCTTTATTTAGCGCCTTTATTTTGTCATGTTAAGTGCTTTTCGGAATATTATATCGCATTGCGGCTTGTCGTACACTAAGTTCTTTGGGCGAAACATTATCGATAGCAATTCGTAAGCTCTGCGGCTGCCACGATCCTTTTATTTTTCCTTCTCTTCAATTTCAATTATCTTTGTTCTTCTATACTCTAAAACAAAAACATTCCATATCATTCAACATGAAATAATTAGAATAAATAACGTAAATTTCTGACCCAAAATATAAATATGTTTACTGTCCGGTGCTAAGGGATGACTTTAGTGTCCGGTGCTATGGAAGAGACTACTTCGTACATTAAGTGGTACCTACCAAAATTGGTTAAAAAAGTCTAATAATATTCTATCAGTTTACAAATAATAATAAAGTACTACTTTTATATTTAAATACCATTCAATATAAATGCATTTAAAGGTCAATGGGCAAGTAGTGTGGGAAACACCCCACGGCGGACAGAAATAAAATTGTGCGGATATATGAATAAAATGTGTCTAGTTTATCATAGTGAGGATTGCTTTCTTGTCCCCACAAGAAAGCAATCCTCACTTTGATATGATGTGGGAGTTTAGAGAAAAAATAACTTATACATGTCGGGGATAGGAGGTATCTCACTTTCGATACGTCGCACAGTGGGGCAGGATTATTAAAATGTGTCGTTAATTCATAATGATGATTTGGAGTGCATATTATGATGTGACAACATACATAGGTTTGGCAAAAATAAGAAACTAATTTGTTTGTGTAAAAGCTTTATGTACTTTAAATATATGATATGTAAGGAACAATTTTAGTACGAAACCATCAAGGTCGAAATTATATTTATATGGTTTGTTACATGTTATTGTATATTAAAACTACCCTGGGAGAACAACTGAATCATGTCAAAATGAATCACTATCGCTAAAATCGGTATCATCGGCATCGTTACGGTCAGAATCAACTTGTGTATCATCATCCATAGAACTTTCACTTATCAGCTCTAATGATGGAGGTATCAGAAGATTCAGAGCTTCTTTAGGTAGTGAAGTTATTTTTTTTTGGGCAGCTTCCTTTTGCTTGTTATGACAGGATCAGAAGATAACAGTAAAAGGTTGAAAATATCACAGTTTGATTTCTCACGACTACATTTTCGAGAGTGATGTTCCCTGAATTTCTTGAAATCTTTATTCCGGGCTTCTTGGGCCTCTTCTGTTAATTGGCCTATCGGCAACAGCGCAGTCTTTATTATTTCTGGCCCGTGAATAAAAAAATTGTGTACTGTGGGTGGCATGTCATACCACGGGTACAGTTGCACAAAGTATTTAGCAGTGTCAATTGCATATGAGCGGAATTTTTCTACATCAATTTCATAGCCAGATGACATGACAATTAATATAATATGCATTTTATGTATTAACTGTGTTATTTCGGCAGACACAGCAGCATTCTTAAAAAAGCGCCTTGCGGTGTTCCCGTCATTACTATTTCCAAATCCAGGTTTGGGCTTGTCCACTATCAAACCTAGTCTCTCTCTGAATTGAGCCTGAATTATTCTTTTAGTTTCTTCAACCTTTTCCTTGTCTGAAACTCCTGTAACATTTTTCTTATTTTTGCGGGCCTGCTTTTTTTTTAATAGGCAGTCTGTATGCCAGGTGGAGAAGACATTCAAAGAAACGTATCCATCCATGTAAGTCTGAAATACCGAATTCTAAATGTTCTGTTTTTATAGGTCTAGTCAACATTTTGGCTATATCATTGAAGTCTTTGCATGAAGCTCCACATATGTAGCACATCTGTGTTGAAGTTGTGTTCGTGACCGCATTACAGACTTTTCCGTCAATCATCGCAAACATCAGGCTATGTTTGATTTTCATATTATGTCCATCTAGTCGTACAATAGTTGGTCGAAGATTTTTTATTTCATAGTCGACCCTTTTTTTTTCTTCCACGGAAACTGCGGTGCTTTCCTTGACAAATTCTATTTTTAAGGGTCTGCAATACCTCGTCGAACTTGGTCTAGGATTTTGCCAAAT
Organism: Spodoptera frugiperda; assembly: GCF_023101765.2. Taxonomy (NCBI): domain Eukaryota; kingdom Metazoa; phylum Arthropoda; class Insecta; order Lepidoptera; family Noctuidae; genus Spodoptera; species Spodoptera frugiperda. The sequence continues at coordinate 64,211 of NW_026095741.1, read as the reverse complement.
CACCACAGATCCAGATGTTAAACGGAGGGGTACGAAACATACTATAAAAACCGCTGCATCACTAGCATCGGGACCATAAAAAGCCTGTTTATAGGAGCTGTGGCCACTACTACCGTCAAACCCCCATTTTGAAAATAAAGACAAATTTTCTAACTCTTCACGGTCTAGTGCATGCAAGACCTCACTCTGAACTAAGATCAAACGTTCAGTGGTAAGATCTAGCATTGTCTGCTAATCAACATGTACAGAAGTTTCACTTATATTGATTTTATTGGGCTCTGGGTAGCATTGTTTTTTTACAGTCTGTACAACTTTATAAGACGGATAGATTTTCGGAGATTTCGATCTTATTAAATTGTATTGATGACGGGATAAATTTGCATCCACAATGAGTGCCACACTATCCTCTCCGGACATCATAACTATTTCAAGTGATTGTTTAAAGGCTTTTGAATATTTAGTAGGCCTTGTTGGAGAAGATAAAATATCCTTAATTACCTTTGAAGCCGCGCCCTGTCCTGCAGCTCTCAGTTTCACTTGTGTGGCATAAACCAGCTCAGATAAAGGCGTACTCTTTCTCAAATCATAAGTCTTTTGTCGCTTCATCCTGTTTGTGCTTTCCTCAAAAGGTATTGCTGGACGACCGGGAATACTTCGTTTTATTTTAAGTGTAGGAAAGGAAAGTGACGTATCTAGCCACGTCTTATTTTTATCACAAAACCTATCTTCCATGCGATGGGCTGCTTCCCATCATGCCTTATAGTCAGATTTAAAACGATTTATCGTTTGCGAAATAGCTGTCCGAAAACGACCGTCACATTCAGTTCTTTTCTCGATTTCCTTCTGAAGTGAATCTATCTGTTCTCTAAGGTTTTTATGTCCAGAGTTCTTCATTATCATAAACAACTCACATCTTGTCATAAATAAGGTATTGGAGTCCGTACCTGAGTAAAAAAGTAACAAATTGAATGAAACAATAAGAATGGGTTACTTTTAATGCAGTAACGTAACTGTTTTACAATGTCATTTATTTGAAACGGGGCAAACATGGGCAAAAAACTAAAATACAGCAGTGACTATAACAGCCGCTAATGCAAAAAAAACCAAAATGTAAGCCGGATCGGTTCGGCAACATAACTAAGTCCCTAGTTAATTTTTTATGTTTTTAATTCTCACCACATTTTTTGTACACTCTTTGACTAATAATTTTACCCATTAAAACAAATACCAAAATATAAATGTAATGTCAAATAATACAATACATACCTGAAGTTGACGCTGTCATAGCAACTTTTGAGTTTACTATGACGTATATTTAAAAAAACTGGTTATACTTCACAGTTGCGCTGACGTACGAATTTCACGAATAGAATCTACGAGTAATCGGCTGAGACTGACACAATATGCGCGCAGCTTCCGGCGGTACGGCGGCCCTACATACAGGAACAGTAATAGTCTTCAACACTTTGTCTTCCTTGTATTGCTGGGTTTATTAAAATATAAGTATAGTATTGTCGCGCTCTGACATGTCGCGACTGAATTCGTCCTCTTAATAATATTTTATTGTTTAATAACTCTCGTTGCCGATAGAGCTCTATCAAGTAGACAACATTTGATCTCATGTGTTCATTACAGTAAGACCTCTCTCTCTCTCTCTCTCTCTGGTCGGTCCTTCATGTCTGAAGATCGTCATGGTGGGTGATTCTGGCGCGCACGAATTGTCTCCATCGGCTTCTGTCTGATGCTATGCTAACGACGCTATAAAACTTTGTTGCTTTCGTGGTCTTGAGCTGGTCAGACCATCTTGTCGGTGAGCGGCCTCTGGATCTATTGCCCTCCGTGTTTCCGACAATGACAAATTTTGATTACCACCAAAAATATGACTCGGAATCGAAAGGTTTCTAGCTATTACATCATCTCTAGTTAAATGATCCAAGCCTAAATATAGCGGCATAAAATCTTCAGTTAAGCATTTTCTAGCTGTTTGCAATTTCCTTTCTAATGTTCTTCTAGACATGTTGAATTTAGATGCCAGGCGCTCATCTGATTCGCCAGTTCTGATTTTTACCAAATAAACCCTTAAGACGGTGGGAAGGCAATCAGATCTCATACGAAGAGAAGGAGTTCGTTGTAAAATGGAATTAAATTAAATTTTAGTTAAAGACGTCATCATCAAATTTTCTTCAATATTTTCGAAATTTATTTGTTTTCGACGGTCATATCCCCATTTGTACAGATTTATTAGGTCTAGCACGTGTGCACTATTGAAGTTTTCGTGTATTATATGACCATTTGCAAGTACATTTGCAAGTCATTTGTCATTATATCGACACTGGAAAGGCAAAATGTATTAACCGCCATTATATGAATTGTTGAGTAGAGCGATTTGAAGTTAAAAATTTTGCAAAAAAAAATCATAACTAATTAATTACTGGTGCTTTTTCATTGAAAATCAAAACAGTTATTTCAAATAACGTTTACTATGAAATGTAATAATAGAAAAAATCTAGGTGTCTTCGTGTCCAAGATTTTGGAGTTAATACAATGCAGTACGTAATCTTGGCTAGGTAAAATTGACTTAAGTCAGTTGACCGAACTCACCGCGCCCAGGTAAAACATGTTTTAACGAACAAAAATCTGCATAAATGAGCTAGATAAAATGTATTTTATCCTGTACAGCATACCGCTAGGCTTTAAGTATTATCTCACAATATTAATGACTGATGGAAGTTATGGGTAAAACTAAATAACATTAAAAAAATATATAAGGACTTCTAATCACAAAATGAAGAATACAACTGCATTAACAAAATATATAAACCACATACTTCTAAAAGGGTCTACCTTTATTAGCGGATTTTTTTTGTTCATAATTTTATTTTGCACTAGCGACCCGCCCCGGCTTCGCACGGGTGCAATGCTGATATACTAAATACGCTACAGAAAAACTGTGAACGTTGTTTATAAAAAAACATAGCGGCCCGCTCCGGCTTTGCACGGGTTTAAAATATGTAACTCACTGAAAAAATGATAAAATCAATCCAGTAGATTTGATTTATTCATTTACTGCCCGTAGCCCGCACGCGTTTTTGGAGTACTTAAAACAATTCCCCTTTCCTTATCTTTGGAATATCTTTTATACACAATTAAGAAACATTTCTTCCTACAAAAGATAATCAACAGACATCAACAACAAAAGATACCTATTCTATTAAATTATTTTTCTGAACTTACATACCTGAAATTACGACTTTTCAAAATAATTTTGCGTTATATGAAATTGATCTAACTAATTTTAACCAAGATCTTATTTTTAAAAACTGCTATCATACAATTATTTATCGTAAATTACCTACTTACTGTAAATACTGTAAATTACCTAATTACTGTAAATTACCTAATTACTGATACGTTGTCGCGCTGAAAAGCACGTTTTTACCCGACTGCGCCAGAATGTAATGAAGTATGTATGTATGTATGTATGTATGTATGTATGTATGTATAATTGTTTGGCACGCTCTGCAGCCTAAACGGCTTGATGGATTTTGACTTGAGAGGTGTCGTTAGATTCGTATTTACTGTGAGAGTGACACTGGATATATCAAAATGTTTAAAAAAACAAAATGGCGGATTTTTGGCGCCAAATTCGAATATCATGCTCACTCTCTAGCCTAAACGACTAGATGGATTTTGACTTGAGAGGTGTCGTTGGATTCGTATTTACTGTGAGAGTGACACTGGATATATCAAAATGTGTAAAAAAACAAAATGGCGGATTTTTGGCGCCAAATCTGCAGGTATTTAATTGGATAAGGATTAATGCTGTATTGGTTAAAATCGCTTCGAATATTAGTCATTATTTGTCGTAAAAAGTAAATGACAAAAAAATGTTATTGTGGGATATCCATAAGAGATAGACATATACCATCGCGGAGTTTTCTGTAGACCTTTTCATTGTGTACAATACTTAGTACATTATTTTGATAAATCTCGTAGGATTCAGCCTGCGTTTGCAATGTAAGCGGAAAAAATGTAATTATTTGCGACATCACATTAGAAACCTCAAAAATAACAGTATTTGTCCACTATTTAATGGATGATATTATACATAAAAACCTTCCTCATGAGTTACTCTATCTATTAAAAAAAACCGCATCAAAATCCGTTGCGTAGTTTTAAAGATTTAAGCGTTCATAGGGACATACAACATGACACATGATAGAAAAAGCGACTTTGTTTTATACTATGTAGTGATAACAACGCATGGCAGAATCTTCATTTCGCAGAAAATTATTTGGTATACCATCATCATTTCCACAGCAAGAATCACTATAAAATTAAAAAACTAAAAAACCCGACTGCGTTTCTTCATAATATGAAAAACCCTAAAACAAGAAAGTCATCGTAAAATTAAAGCAGTCGGGACCCATTCTAAATATGAAGACTTTAGTGAGGGCACATACGGCTTGCTTTCTAGAATGGGTCCCGACTGCTTTAATTTTACGATGACTTTCTTGTTTTAGGGTTTTTCATATTATGAAGAAACGCAGTCGGGTTTTTTAGTTTTTTAAATTAAATTATTTTATTTTACTTTCTTTTAGTTTTATTATTTTTATATTTTGATAATTATAGGTATGTAGTGTCATTCTCACAGTAAATACGAATCAAACGACCCCTATCAAACTGAAATCCATCGAGTCATTCAGGCTAGAGAGTGAACAATATTTGAATTTGGCGCCAAAAATCCGCCATTTTATTTTTTTATTATTTTGATATATCCAGTGTCAATCTCACAGTAAATACGAATCTAACGACACCTCTCAAGCTGACATACATCGAGTCGTTCCGGCTAGAGAGTGAGCAATATTCAAATTTGGCGCCAAAAATCCGCCATTTTGATTTTTTTACTATTTTGATATATCCAGTGTCACTCTCACAGTAAATACGAATCCAACGACACCTCTCAAGCCAAAATCCATCAAGCCGTTTAGGCTGTAGAGCGTGCCAAACAATTATACATACATACATACATACATACATACATACATACATACATACATACATACATACACTCGAAAAAAAAACATAACCCTCCTTCTGGCGCAGTCGGGTAAAAATAAGAAGATCCACACTTTTAATGTTTAATTATAAAAATCGTCGCAATCTCAATAACTCCCCCTTTAGCATCAGCCTCTCCCCATGAGTAGCAATAAACTTCCCTAGTTTGACTTTCGTATACTGTCAAATTGTACACCGAATATTTTCGAGAATAATAAAATAACTTACTCTCACTGTATGGCGTGTTTAACACTTTCTGCAAATCGAAAGATACGCATAATGTTTGAGGATTCTGTTTTGTTATTTCCTGATGGTACTTGAAACGGTTTTTAGAATCATCAACTTCTTTTTTTGGGCTAGTTTTTCTTCTACAGTGAATCCATCAGGATTATTTTTATAAGATATGCATTTAAGACACAGTACAGGATCGAGTGTGTATTATAGAGGTTTTCGTTACTTTCAAAATATGTTTTAAGTAGCGAATCCAGAGCGCTTACGTGGTGTGGTAGTTTTGGTTTTAAATTGTTAGGACCAAATCTGTACTCACGAATCGCATCTTTCAAAGCACTCCTCAGTTGTTCATTGCACTGAGTACTTATTTGTTCAACCCTGTCGTCCTCCACTCCAGCGGCAAGAGTGGTCGGTGTCACATTTTGTGACACCGCAGATGTTTGTGCCACACCTCTTGTGGTGGGTGGAGACAACACGGTCGCGCAGTGCGTCTAAGCGTAGCCGATCAAGTGCAGCCTCGTCCAATCTACTATTGCGTTGGATGACCCGCACCTGATCCGAGACGTTGACGGGTAGTTCATGTACCTGATACATCGACAGCATCCTTTCACGGTACGCAGTGAGGTTGGTTCCTCCCTCTGTAGCACCGTAGTACGCGCGCATGACATTCTCATTTATAGATTGACACCATTTCATGCGCCGCGCACAACCACCGGCAGCGGGGACCCGTCCCGGGGTCTGTTGACCCCTGACTCCCAAGCCCGTCGGTGGCCGGGCTCTCCCTGGCCGACGTGCAGGTGGCGGCGACGTTGGTGAGGAGAAATAGTCGTCGCTCGAACTCGACGCAACTACTGTCACAGGTAGTTCTTTGGGGTTGGGTTCCGGTGACGGCGAGGCGGAGCTGAGCGATGAATCCGGGGATGGTGGGTGTGCGTTTCGTCTTGTTCTTGCTCGCGTCAGCATAGTTTTATAAATTTTCACTGATATATATTATATTTATGAAAAAAATCTTATCTCTTCCCAATATCTACTAGTATTCGCATCTAATTTTACTGACAAGATATTATATATAATAATAGTATCTCAATGATCCGTGGGTTCGTTCAGGCCTTTGAGTGCTCTAAAGTTTTTACTGGTAGTACCTATCTGTGACTGGTGCAACTTCGAACAAAGCCTGCAGGTGTTTATCAATGAGGAGACAACTGTTAATAAATGATAAATGATATTTACCCGACTGCGCCAGAAGGAGGGTTATGTTTTTCGAGTGTATGTATGTATGTATGTATGTATGTATGTATGTATGTATGTATGTATGTATAATTGTTTGGCACGCTCTGCAGCCTAAACGGCTTGATGGATTTTGACTTGAGAGGTGTCGTTAGATTCGTATTTACTGTGAGAGTGACACTGGATATATCAAAATTAAAAAAAAACAAAATGGCGGATTTTTGGCGCCAAATTCGAATATTTCTCACTCTCTAGCCTAAACGGCTTGACGGATTTTGACTTGAGAGGTGTCGTTAGATTCGTATTTACTGTGAGAGTGACACTGGATATATAAAAATAATAAAAAAATAAAATGGCGGATTTTTGGCGCCAAATTCGAATATTGCTCACTCTCTAGCCTGAACGACTCGATGGATTTCCGCTTTATAGGGGTCGTTTGATTCGTATTTACTGTCAGAGTGACACTAGATATATCAAAATGAAAAAATAATAAAACTAAAAATAAATAAATAAAAAAAGTAATTTAAAAAACTAAAAAACCCGACTGCGTTTCTTTATAATATTAAAATGAAAAAACCCTAAAACAAGAAAGTAATCGTAAAATTTAAGCAGTCGGGACCCATTCTAGAAAGCCAGCCGTATGTGCCCTCACAAAGTCTTTATATTTAGAATGGGTCCCGACTGCTTAAATTTTACGATTACTTTCTTGTTTTAGGGTTTTTTCATTTTAATATTATAAAGAAACGCAGTCGGGTTTTTTAGTTTTTTAAATTACTTTTTTTATTATTTCTGTAAATAGATTATAAAATAACACTTTTACACGTCAATGTCTGTCGTACCTCTCACACAGCAGGCGCCATGCTAACTTATAATGGTCTGCTTGAAAGTCAATGTTTTTTATTACTTCGGCTGCCTTGCCCTTTAAGGCTACATTTATTAGTTCCTTTGTAGCAAGTGAGCCTATAGAAAAAATACGCCGATATTCCAAAGACGTAAAAGGCAAAGTCGATATCCAATGTCCACAGATTGTGCGCCAATATAATAGACATATGGGAGGTGTTGATATCTCTGATATGCTTATATCACTATACAAAACACGTATCAAAAGCAGGAGGTGGTATTTAGCTATATTTGTACAGATGATTGACATTTGTATAAAATATAATGCTTGGCCGCCAAAAACATTGTACCGCCAAAAACATTCCGGCAATTTAAGTGTAAAAAACCTTTTAAAGTGTTTAGATTTGATATTTACTGTATTGTTGTTGTTCTATAAATTAAACAACTGTATGTTGGATGATTGTTATTTTACTTAATATTTCACAACTTATTTATTTATTTATTTATTATATAAGGAGACACGACTGCACTCCACACACATAAGAATCACAGTCTCGTTGACCTCCGACATTAGTGTTGGGGTAACACAAACTAATGTTACTAATTAGTGATGTAACATGGGGGCTTCTTAAATTAAAGTTCTAAAAATCTATTTCATCTATTAACCTTTGTGTTTGTCTCACAACACGATCTAAATATTTTGGTTTTATAAGATTGTGGGAATTTTGGATTCCCCGACTCCTGTCTGTCAGCCTCATCTCTCCCCTGCGAAGAATTGGACCTCATAGGATTAAGGTTGTCACTGTCATTACAATATTTGTGTCTTAAGTGTACCCTATTTCTCCTATACCTGACTATATTTATATCTTCTACGTATGACCTATTATCTGGATATCTTTCCTTCACAGTGGCATATTCCCAATTACTATTAGGATTTCTCTTAAAATATACATGATCATTTGGTTGTAGCATAGACAATGGTTTAGTATTCCTATTAAAATACTTTGACTTATTTAAATTATTTTTGACAACAGACTTTTCATATTCTTTAAAACTTACAACCTTTGGCTTTAGCCTTTTATATGACACTGGTATATTGTCTCTTAAAGTTCTAGACGTTAAAAATTAAGCAGGTGACGACAGATTATTCTTAGGTGTGTTTCTATAATGCAATAATGCTATACAGGGTGACTTTGAATTCGACGTATTCCTCTCGGGAGGTGATAGTACAACTAATTTCCTACAAAATTAGCCCTGAGGTCCTTGGGCGGAAAGTGGCTAGTTTCTGAGATATTCAACATTTTTGGTTTTGGTAAAAAAATCCCGAATTGATTACAAAAACATCAATAAATAAAAAAATACTGGTTGGATTTTAGTAGTTTTAGTTTTAATCAGTTGCCAATACATCAGTTATCATTTATAAATACTAATAATGGCACAAATATCATTCGTTTTAAAATAGCAAGTAATTTCCTATCAAAATTTGTTTTGTGTCACTAATTTGGTCGATAGAAAACTGAATTTAATTCAAAAAAATATATGTCACTAAGCGTACAAACTATTAGAAAAACTTCCTTGGTTTATTAGCTACCCAGAAACATAAAATTATTTACAACATTCTCAAAAATAAATGAATTAATTGATGATAAGTAGAGTGTAAAGAGAAAGGGGCAATTTCAAAAAACATCTTTATTTGCAAAAAATTGTTCAAAGTAACCTTCCCTACGACGAATAAATGCCCAAACACGCTTCCTTATCTCTATGACGGTCACTCTCGGACCGAATATGCGTCTAATTTCGTCATCATCTTCAAATACGTTTTGCAGAAGAATTTCGATACACGGCCTATTCCGTCTGTATAAACAAAGGGACTTTATGTAAAAATCAACCGGCGTTAGGATCTAGTAACTGTGCTAGTAATCTAAAAAAGCAAAACCAACAGGTTCACGGATACGGTTTTGATTCAAATGTTTGGATAGGTATCATTAATAATGACTTGATTGGGCTCTACTTTTTACCCAATAATTTAAATTGTGAGAATTAAGATTAATTTTTAAGGAATGAGCTAGGATCATTGTTTTAAATTTGAATTTAGAAACAAGATTATGAGTTTATTCGAACACGACGATTGTTTAGTGCACTATCGAACTACTGTGCGGCAGTGGTTGGATACATCGGTTTTCAGGCGTTGGATTGACAGGGCGGCCCACTACATGACTACATGGCATGCACAATGACCAGAACCTAACGCCGGTTGATTTTTACATGAACTCCCTTGTTTATACGGACGGAATAGGCCGTGTATCGAAATTCTTCTGCAAAACGTATTTGAAGATGATGACGAAATTAGACGCATATTCGGTCCGAGAGTGACCGTCATAGAGATAAGGAAGCGTGTTTGGGCATTTATTCGTCGTAGGGAAGGTTACTTTGAACAATATTTTGCAAATAATGATGTTTTTTGAAATTGCCCCTTTCTCTTTACACTCTACTTATCATCAATTAATTCATTTATTTTTGAGAATGTTGTAAATAATTTTATGTTTCTGGGTAGCTAATAAACCAAGGAAGTTTTTCTAATAGTTTGTACGCTTAGTGACATATATTTTTTTTGAATTAAATTCAGTTTTCTATCGACCAAATTAGTGACACAAAACAAATTTTGATAGGAAATTACTTGCTATTTTAAAACGAATGATATTTGTGCCATTATTAGTATTTATAAATGATAACTGATGTATTGGCAACTGATTAAAACTAAAACTACTAAAATCCAACCAGTATTTTTTTATTTATTGATGTTTTTGTAATCAATTCGGGATTTTTTTACCAAAACCAAAAATGTTGAATATCTCAGAAACTAGCCACTTTCCGCCCAAGGACCTCAGGGCTAATTTTGTAGGAAATTAGTTGTACTATCACCTCCCGAGAGGAATACGTCGAATTCAAAGTCACCCTGTATATCGATCTGTTCCATTTTCCTTACATCAGGCCAAAGAACACAGAAACCATCATGTCTTAAACTTCTCCTTTAAATTTTTTTTCAGAAGTTAAAGTGATGACGACGACTTTGACACGAAATCTTTCTCAAGATTCCTCAAGGATTCTTCTTTCTGCAGCTTTTCATTACGTTAATGTAACCTTCGGCAGTATACAGGGTGACTTTGAATTCGACGTATTCCTCTCGGGAGGTGATAATACAACTAATTTCCTACAAAATTAGCCCTGAGGTCCTTGGGCGGAAAGTGGCTAGTTTCTGAGATATTCAACATTTTTGGTTTTGGTAAAAAAATCCCGATTTGATTACAAAAACATCAATAAATAAAAAAATACTGGTTGGATTTTAGTAGTTTTAGTTTTAATCAGTTGCCAATTCATCAGTTATCATTTATAAATACTAATAATAGCAGAAATATCATTCGTTTTAAAATAGCAAGTAATTTCTTATCAAATTTTGTTTTGTGTCACTAATTTGGTCGATAGAAAACTGGATTTATTTCAAAAAAATTACGTGACACTAAGCGTACAAACTATTAGAAAAACTTCCTTGGTTTATTAGCTACCCAGAAACGTAAAAATATTTACAAAATTCTTAAAAACAAACGAATTAATTGATGATAAGTAGAGTGTAAAGAGAAGAGGGCAATTTCAAAAACATCTTTATTTGCAAAATTTTGTTCAAAGTGACCTCCCCTATGACGAATACATGCCCGAACACGCTTCCTTATCTCTATGACGGTCACTTTTTGCCTGAATATGCGTCTTATTTCGTCATAAAATTCAAATATGTTTCGGATAAGAATTTCGATACACGGCCAATTCCGTCTGTATAAACAAGGGACTTCATGTAAAAATCAACCGGCGTTAGGTTCTGGTCATTGTGCATGCCATGTATCGAAATACTAATCCAATGCCTGAGAATCAATGTATCCGACCGTTGCCGCACAGTCGTTCGTAATGCACTTGACAATCGTCGTGTGGAATAAATTCGTCAATCACATTAATAAATTAATTCAATAAGTAGAATAAGTTAATTCAACTTGTTTCTAAATTCAAATTTAAATAGCTTATTCCTTAAAAAATCTTCATAATTCTCACCATTTAAATTGTTGGATGAAAGATAGGGTCCAATCAAATAACTATTTATGATACCCATGCAAACATTTGAATTAAAACCGTACGCGCGAACCCGATGGTTTTGCTTGTTTCGGATTTCGTTGTCTTTTTTGGGGCTAATAATGGATATTGTGTTAGTTTATCCAGCGCTCTATATCGAATTATTGTGGGGCAATGGTTGGATACCTTGGTTCCCAGGCGTTATATTGACACGGGGGTCCAACTACATGGCATGCACAATGACCAGAACCTAACGCCGGTTGATTTTTACATGAAGTCCCTTGTTTATACAGACGGAATTGGCCGTGTATCGAAATTCTTATCCGAAACATATTTGAATTTTATGACGAAATAAGACGCATATTCAGGCAAAAAGTGACCGTCATAGAGATAAGGAAGCGTGTTCGGGCATGTATTCGTCATAGGGGAGGTCACTTTGAACAAAATTTTGCAAATAAAGATGTTTTTGAAATTGCCCTCTTCTCTTTACACTCTACTTATCATCAATTAATTCGTTTGTTTTTGAGAATTTTGTAAATATTTTTACATTTCTGGGTAGCTAATAAACCAAGGAAGTTTTTCTAATAGTTTGTACGCTTAGTGTCACGTAATTTTTTTGAAATAAATCCAGTTTTCTATCGACCAAATTAGTGACACAAAACAAAATTTGATAAGAAATTACTTGCTATTTTAAAACGAATGATACTTCTGCCATTATTAGTATTTATAAATGATAACTGATGTATTGGCAACTGATTAAAACTAAAACTACTAAAATCCAACCAGTATTTTTTTATTTATTGATGTTTTTGTAATCAAATCGGGAATTTTTTACCAAAACCAAAAATGTTGAATATCTCAGAAACTAGCCACTTTCCGCCCAAGGACCTCAGGGCTAATTTTGTAGGAAATTAGTTGTATTATCACCTCCCGAGAGGAATACGTCGAATTCAAAGTCACCCTGTATATTGGAATAGAATCAGGCGTTACTTTGCGGAAATCCATGCTACACTAACAATATAAAAAAAAAAAGATTTATCTATCTGTATGTTCATCTATAAGCGGAATAAAAACTAATAATCTGTTGTATTGTTAGTGTAAAAAAGTGTTTATCAGATTTAATTAAACGCATGACAGAACATCATCCTTTAAGACTTGAAAGTCGAAAAAAAGTGCCTGAGTTTGATCACATGCTACTTATGTCCTAAAACCGTTTTTGCATATAACGTCTCTCATCCACAATCCCGTTTATTATTCCAGGGGTATGGCAGCCTGCCTCAGCATCATGGTGGGTCGGAGCAGTACCTTTATCGGCATCAACGTGGTCGGTAACCTCATATTCCACCACTGTCAGGTCACCTTCTACTTGTGGTCTCTCCTGGTTTTGAGTAAGTACTTTTTTTCTAATCATGATATTCTTCTATGTCTTTACATTTTGAGTGATTCTTTTCTATTAGTATAGACACCAGCATATTACCAGCATTCCAGTATATGCTGACGAAACAAGAATTTTAGAAATCGTATGTATCGTCATGCCTTTTATCTCCGAAAGGGTAGGCAGAGGTGCACATTACGGCTCGCAATGCCATAGCGTACCGTGACATAGTTCAGCATCGGACATCTTTTGGCTATTGATAATATTACCAGCTTGTCGTCTTTATAACTAACTTTAAATTTATTTTCCCTATTTTCAGCGAGTGCGGTAGCTGCCTGGTTCCTACCACCAGATAAACCAGAAGTATCAAACTCAAGTATTACTGAAAGGCTGAAGATGTTAAAAAGCCCCAAAATTAAACTGACAGAGGCCAATGAACCTGAACAGTGTTGATGCTAGGGATTTATCTGTATAAATAGTATATCTTTATGTGGACTTAGGGTTGAAAATCCTGGGCTGATGCCTGACCCGCAGCTGCGGACTATCCAGCTTTACCGGTAGGGTTTACCGGGGCTCCGGCTTAAAAAACAAGAGTAGTAACTGGGTGGTTCTCGCCTCAAGAAAGGCGGGAGAAGACATTATATGACTTTCCACCTTTAAAAAAAGGGTTGAAAATCCTCATAAATTCTATCTTTCATCATCGGTTATCCGCGATAGTCAGAAATAAAGAACCTTATATTGGGTTTTTCTTAAACATCTAACCTCACTTTGGGTTTTCGGTCTTTTCGACAACAGGATATCACTTCTCTAGGTCTCCATAATAATCTGTGATTTATTTTATATCGTAACAGTTATAGTGATAATGTTTGAAGACATATAAATTGTGAGTGTATGTTAGTTCATAAATTTAATATAAAAATTAGTCTGATCAGGAAAAAAGTGCTGTGGGAAAGAGTATGTATGGCTTCGTATGGCTACTTAGGTATAATAGTATTCTGGTATCCTTAGTACGAGTTTGCTTTATGTTTAAAGTAATCGAAATGTGGGGGGATTCGGCGCTCTGATTGGTTGGTTTATTCGAGCCGGCCAATCAGAATTTCTGAAATCGAAAACGTAGCAATATTTTTTATCATAGAATAATGAAAAAAGATCAAGTTGATACTTAAGCTTTTTTGGAGTAAAACAATAACGCAGTATATTTATGTTGATTACAGAATTTAAATAATTTAACATAAAAAACTCTCTACTAGTTTCGTGTAGCTGCCGCGTTTGCGCAAGCTGCTTATGATGAAGAGTCCCTCTGTGACTCGAAACTAGTAGAGATTTCTAAATATATTTACGTAAGTAAACCTTGTCTTTAGTTAATTTAATAATATGTCACACGATGGTTATAAAAAAATATAGTTCTTGTACCTATTAGTTAAATATTATCTCAATTATATTTGTATTTACATGTACTTATCAATCTGTTAAATAAATGTTACTTAAGAATTTTAGTTTTTAGATAGAAAAAAAATAAGAATTACATAATTTGGTGCAAATCTTGTAATCCATTTAAATGGTACACGAGCTTTGCATTTGTTAGAGGACGCAATTTTAAATCTACGAAAAGATTATACAGGGTGACTTTGAATTCGACGTATTCCTCCCGGGAGGTGATAATACAACCAATTTCCTACAAAAATAGCCAAAACGCATATTCAGCCCAAGAGTGAATGTCATAGGGATAAGGAAGTGTGTTCGGGCATGTATTCGTCGTAGGGAAGATCATTTTGAATAAAATTTTGAAAATGAAGATGTTTTTGATGTTGCGCTTTTCTCTTACACTCTACTTATCATCAATTAACTCATTTGTTTTTGGGAATATTGTAAATAATTTTACGTTTCTGGGTAGCTAATAAACCAAGGAAGTTTTTCTAATAGTTTGTACGCTTAGTGTCATATATTTTTTTCGAAATAAATCCAGTTATCTATTGACCAAATTAGTGAAACAAAACAAAATTTCATAGGAAATTACTTGCTATTTTAAAACGAATGATATTTCTGCCATTATTAGTATTAATAAATGATAACTGATGTATTGGCAACTGATTAAAAGTAAAATAACTAAAATCCAACCAGTATTTTTTTATTTATTGATGTTTTTGTAATCAATTCGGGATATTTTTACCAAAACCAAAAATGTTGAATATCTCAGAAACTAGCCACTTTCCGCCCAAGGACCTCAGGGCTATTTTTGTAGGAAATTGGTTGTATTATCACCTCCCGGGAGGAATACGTCGAATTCAAAGTCACCCTGTATATTCTTTCATGGAATTTGAGCTGGTATTCTATTTTGGAGAAATTGGTATCATTTGGTAAGAATGTATGGCCGGACTCTGATTTGGTTTGGAGACTAGGGTGTGAGTTTAGTAAAGCATTTTTTTTATGTTAAATGGGCCCACGTTTGGCCGCTATCTCGCCTGATGGTAAGTGATGATGCGGCCTACGATAGAGCACGTCTGCCCATAAGCAACCTATTCACTCGGGCTTTGAAGACACCCAGGTTATACCCATCAGGAAACACAGATTCCGGCAAGGAGTTCCACTCCCTAGCAGTTCGCACAAGGAAACTTGAAGCGAAGCGCTTCGTGCGAGTGGGTGGGATATCCACCATGAAACGGTGACGCCTCGCTGATTGTCTAGTGGTTCGATTAGAGTGTGGTGAGATATTATTTGTGACAGTGTATGATCTTGACTTTGGTTCTTCTTTAACGTTGTTTACTATAAATAATACCTGCGCTTCATATGTCCCTAATTCTATGTATTTTTCGAACTCATTTTTTCTTTGATCTTGTGAAACCTTCGCAAAACATTGTCTTGTACAGGCACAAGCGTAGTCTTGAAATACTTTCGATGTAACCTGTTTAGTTTTTGTATTGTATGATAAATTTTTGTACTTTCGTTCTTTTTTCTGCGCTAATGTATGATCAGGACATTTTCTTTTACGACCTCTTTTCGCCCGTTCTTTCTGACTTGTGTTTGGTGTTTCCAAGTCCTGCCTATTCGAATCTATATTGTGAAGTTCTAAATTAGAGAGATCGTGAACAGTTTTTTCATCAAAGTATGAATTTCTTGTAGTATTGGTACTTGTTCTTAAAACGGTTTCATGGTTTTCTACACGTTCAGATTTTCTAACAATGATCTTGAGGTTCCATCATCAGAATCATCTTCACTATTTAGTATATTTGATTTTCTACCCTAATACGTTAACAGTTAACATTTTTTTTTATTTTTAACTAAACGTTGATTTGCATTTTCTGAGTCTTCCTCGCTATCCGGAACGTAATCGGAGTCCGTATCACAACTATAATCGGTCCTCTGGTCAGTCTCGATGTTTGTTTTACGGTAAAACAAACATCGAGACTAGAATAACGGTAAAACTTTTACTGTCATTAAGCACTTTTAATTCCATTACAGTTAATGTTTTTTCTTTATTCATGTCAAGATCAACGAATTCTTTTGCATTTTCAGAAGGGAATGTTCTTCTTAAGGTTATACAAAGAAACGACATTAAAGTTTATTCTTAAACATATCCTGGTTATGCTTTAGTTATTTGCGGCAGGGGGATGAGGGGGTTTGGGTAAGGTGGGGGGGCTACTAGGGACCCCCCCCCATTAAAAGGAAAAAGCGAGGAAACATCCTGTTTTTGAGTTTTCTTTGTTTAATGTTTGAGGTTAAGTTCTATAAAACAGCTTATTTTATAGAAAAAAGATATGATGTGCGTTGAGGGTCACAGTTCTAACATAACCTAACCTATCCAAGTCGGAGTTGATCAAGTCCCTCTTGCACGATAAGAGTTCCCAGTGCACTTAATTTCAAATTAATTTACACAATGAATTATATTATGTCAAACGTATATTATGAAAAATGTTCATTATAACTACTATTTTTACGCAGCTACATGGTATGGCCCTCGGGGCCCGCTGCCGCGGTACCACTCGCTACGCTCGCTCGCCTCACGCATCACAGTTCTAACATAACCTAACCTATCCAAGTCAGAGTTGATCAAGTCCCTCTAACACAGTAAGGGTTCCTAGTGCACTTATTTTCGAATTAAATAATGACACGATATTTAATAATTATTATTTAATTTTATATACATATTTGAAGCATTCTATCAAGGCAATGAAAGGATCTTTTTTATTTTTTCCACATATAGGTACTCAACGATGATGTCAGCAAAATTTGTGGGGTGGTAATAATTATCTTTTCTTTTTTAATTCGTTTAACCACCCTCCACTGCGATTCTATTCGCTGAGTATGAATTCTGTCTGGAGCAGCAAATGGGGTTTCAGGGTCAGAATGGTTAACTTTCTTGTGAATGTACCCATGTTGTTCCAGACAATCATAAGGCCTCCAGAAATCTGAAGAGTTGTTCACTCAACCAAATGTTTCTGAATGACTTGGGCACATGAACTTCTGCAGACCTCAGATTATCAAGGCAAACTTCTAATCTGAGGTCTTCTCTCCCATCTTCTATTAGACCGAAGACCCAGTGACCTTCAATATGGGGCCCAACAACAAATACAAACTATTATTATAATTTTAGCATTTTCGAAACACGTCCCCTTACCCCGACTCATTCTGGAACGTGCTCGGCATTGGCCTTTGTTACAGCAGAAGGAGCCCACAGTTCTGTTTTGGCCATATTATATTTTCAAGGGCACCCTATGCATAGCTTTTCGCGGGACACTAAACCATTTTCTATTGCAAAGTACATACTAATAATTTCTTGGCAATGGGCATTGTTCATAATTTATAAAATATCGTAATTGAAAAACCATTTCCAGGAATAGACTTACTAATCATTATGGACTAATTAATAATTTAAAATATTTCTTATTTTCTGATATTTTGTTAAAATACGGTTGACAGTAGCTAGGTAATGACCGTTGTTGACAAAACAGCTTTAATATGGAAAATTGCGCTTGCGCCGAAAGCTTGGCGCAGAGGGCGCCAATAGAGAGAGAGAGAGAGAGAGAGAGAGAGAGAGAGAGAGAGAGAGAGAGAGAGAGAGAGAGAGAGAGAGTGAGTGAGTGATATTCATGTTATCAACATGGAAATAGAAATAAAATAACAATTTTACGTAATCAACTTTATATTAAACGTATGTTTAAATCACAGAACAATGAGTAATTTTCACAATTAAATAAAACTGATACAATTTAAACCTTCTCCATTATACAATTAAATTACACATTTTTATAATAATCAATAAGAACCTTGCGACTCAAACATGAAACAAAGAAAATATTTTTTAACATCTTTGAAAAAATATATTAAACTACCTACTTCCGCGCGGTTTCACCCGCTCTGCTCGGCTCCTATTGGTCATAGCGTGATGTTTTATAGCCTATAGCCTTCCTCAATAAATGCACTATCCAATACAAAAAGAATTATTCAATTCGAACCAGTAGTTCCGGAGATTAGCGCGTTCAAACAAACAATCAAACAAACAAACTCTTCAGCTTTATAATATTAGTATAGATAAATCCAAACTAAAACATCATTAATCCTTAAAAATAATTATTGCTGGCTCATAAAATTTGTGTTGAGTAATCACTTTCTTAAATTATTATAATCACAGATTTAAAAACATAAAATCAATATTATCAAAGTTATAATTAAGTTTGGCATTAATATTTGGTTCAGAAAGAACTGCCTTTATACAGTTCCTAGAAATCACCTCCCCTTTTTTTTTTATATTGAATGGGCCGACGTTTGGCCGCTATCTCGCCTGATGGTAAGTGATGATGCGGCCTACGGTGGAGCACGTCTGCCCATAAGCAACCTATTCACTCGGGCTTTGAAGACACCCAGGTTGTACCCATCAGGAAACACAGACTCCGGCAAGGAGTTCCACTCCCTAGCAGTTCGCACAAAGAAGCTTGAAGCGAAGCGTTTCGTGCGAGTGGGTGGGATATCCACCATGAAACGGTGACGCCTCGCCGATTGTCTTGTGGTTCGTTGATGGAAAGGACTAGGGGGAATCAAGTTGTGCAATTCCCCCGCACACTCTCCGAAATGTATCCGGTAAAAAACGGAAAGGCTTGCGACCTTGCGCCTGTGTTCAAGGCTTTGAAGCCGGGCCTCCACAAGCGCATCATCATTGATGAGCTTCTTGGCACGCCTTTCAATGCGCTCGAGCGCATCCAACTGGTGTCTAGCCGAGCCGTCCCAAAGGTGAGAACAGTACTCCATACATGACCGAACCTGCGCCTGGTACAGGCTCAGTAGTTGTTTCGGTGTGAAGTACCGTCTCACCTTCGAGAGGATACCCAACTTCCTACCAGCCAGATGCGCGTTCGACTCTATATAAGAACCGAAGTTTAGCGTTGGCGATAGAGTTACGCCCAGAAGCTCAAGATGATCCGATATTGGAACGGATACATTTCGGAAAGTAGGAGTCAGCGGAAATTGACTCCGTTTGGCAGAGAAGAGACACGCCTGGGTTTTGGTAGCGTTGAACTTGACCAAGTTGGCGTCACCCCAATCGGAGACCGCCTTCAAGGACGAGTTCAACCGTTCGACCATTGATTCTCTTAGAGACTGGATCTGTGTTCCGCTAGTCCGCGCATCGGACACATACCTTTCAACAACTGTGCTGTCATCCGCATACCCAAAGATACCGGGCTTAAGCAGGTCGTTGATGTGCAGCAAAAAGAGCGTTGCTGAAAGTACTGACCCCTGAGGGACTCCGGCGTTGATGCCAAATTGGTCAGACGAGCAGCCATCGATGACTACTCGAATTGACCGATCCGTCAGGAAGTCTGCAATCCATCTGCACAGATCAGCGGGAAGTCCATACGCAGGAAGCTTGCCGATAAGACTGTCGTGCCATACCCTGTCGAAGGCCTTAGATATGTCGAGCGAGACAGCTAATGCTTCCCCGTGCTTCTCGATGGCCTCGCTCCAAATGTGAGTGGCATACGCAAGAAGGTCCCCAGTAGATCGGTTGCGGCGAAACCCATACTGCCGATCGCTGAGGAGGTCGTTACCTTCAAGGTATGCCATGAGCCTGTTGTTAAGCACACGTTCCATACTCTTGCAGAGTATGGACGTGGACGTCCCTCTTTCATGGCTTGGGCCACCCAAATCCACCTGATTTTTTTTTAAGAACTGATATCGATAATATATCGATATCCCAATTATCAGACCTATCTGATGCTTTTTTGCTTTGTTTGACTTTTTAATTAAAATCCAATCGGCGACATGTAAATTAAAAAATTCAGCACTGCTACTCGAAGGAAGTTGAAGTGGAAGTTGTTCAATATTTTCTTTGAACGTTGTCAGGTCACTTAAACTAGTTGCAGGCACTAATTCCTCAAAATCATCATAGCATGCAAGCAAGCAATCATCACGTGCAAGATTTAGAAGTTGAGGGCGTACTTGATATATCTGTATCTTTATTAGACATTTCAGTAATAACATTATTTATTTGAGAATCATCTGGTGCGTTGGCAATAAAAGGAATATTAGCAACCGTATTTCTTGCTTCACCTAAAGTCGTCACTTTGACGTCTGCGAAACTGCAAAACATTTTTTTTTGGGCTTTCTATGGCCTATATCTTTAGCAAATACTAATTAGTAAGATTGTATTAAAGATTGTAATTTTTTTAAACCGCTTAAATAGATCGAATATTAACTGCTAGGTAGTTCTTACCAGTTTTTTTGCCATTGGCGGAAATACTTGAAGCTTGGAATATACGGTTGTCAAGCACAGACCCAGGCCTGTCAGCCACAATATCGTATTGTATATCTGTAGATCGGGTCCACAAACAATCTGAGTATTAATAGAAAAAAAAATCGATTCCTTAAAACTTCAGCATATTGTCCACCAGGGTTTTGAACTGGAATGTGCGTACCATCAATAGCTTCTATTACTCCAGGAAAATGGGCTATAGTATAAAATTCTTCTTTAATTCTTTCTAAGTTTTTTGGAAATTTAATAAATAAATTTATCTTCAAACTGATGAGATAAGAGACCCTTTTTACAATTCTTGACACTGTTGGTTGACTCACACTTATAAAGTCTCCAGTAATCATCTCTAAAATTTATTTTAGTGATAATAATAGACAAGTTAAAAGTTGGTATAGGTAATGTAATATAATATAATATTCAAATATTTTCCTACATTTATTTAAAATTCTCTAAATTTACATTTTTAAATACTACACATACAAAATAAAATAATATTTAAAAATATAAAAATAGGAGCCGACCAGTAGCGGGAGCATGGTCCAAGCCACCGGTGCGCGGTGGTTAGGGCTCCAGAGACAGAAACCTCCTCACAATACGTGCCGTTTCGAGGATTACTGCCTTCTGCATCAGGCCCTTGATCCATCCATGAAATTATATGTCTTATGGATTCACCAGGACTATGACATGCCCGACATATGTCAACGGTCCCATCCTTAATAATATATTTCCGGTAGTTAATCGTAGCCAAGATACGGACGCCAGAAAATCTACACTGGGTCCATGAAGGGCCCGGAAGAAGCGTCCGTGGAGCTCCTTGCCATGCCATACCTCCTTGCGGTCATTGACGCTTAGTACCACAGGTTTGCGCCAGTTCTCTTTTGCTAAAGATAGTGGAGTGAATCCATTGTCCACTGCTGCTACTTCTCGATGCATACCCTCGTCATACCATTCAAATATTAATTATAATAATATTGTAATAAACATTTGTTCAAACATTTGTTCTGGGTGGGAATCGAACCCACAGCTTCCGGCATAGTGACTTTCAAGGCCACTATGTACTAAACCAACTGGTAGATCGTTAATAAAGTTAAAAGTCTATTAACAATAGAGTAACCAGAAATGGGTTTATGTTATATAGCCAAATATTTTTACAAAAGTAGATTGTTTTAGTTTTTTTGTAAGTTCCTGAAAGCTGCCAGAAGAATAAAATCTTAAGGCCACAAGCAACTGATAACTAGCTGGCAAGTCCTCTGGCAGTTAATTTGTCTAGATCCTTATTTATCAGTGGCATGAGTATAAAAAGTATCACATCTTTTGAGAACCTGTAGCGTCGTCGCGTCGTCTAAATTCATCCGAACTATAATAATCAAATGGATTTTTTTTTAATGGAACAAGCCCGCCACATCCTCCCATACCGCTGCAACTCCTGTAAGCCAGGATCTACAGTAGATACAAACATGAAAACACCGGAGCACTGAATTCCGGCGCGTCCCAGGGAAAAGAATGACTGTCTTGGATCCCGCTACGAAACAAATCAGAAGATGTCATTAGAGAAGAAGAAAAAGAAAACGATAGTTTCCACTTCCCTCGGTGAATTTAATGCAGGAGACGTTGGAAGAGTGTATCTTTCAAACAATTGATTTTAACGAAAAATAGTTTTAGGAACCATAACGTCTTTTTTAATGTCCTATCCATAACCAAACATCACGGAGAGGTTAGCTGGAAAAAAAATGTGATGCTGCGACCGCGCGCTCTCCGCCCTCTATATCGAAACCTTGACCTTAAAATTTAAGAGTTGCTTACACCCTACCATACGTAGGTTTTGAGACGAGTTTTAGGGTGTTAATATACAAGTATATACAAAATTACAGCGGGGTATCTCGCATTCCGAGATTTTTACCTAATTTAAGCTTAAATAACTGGACTACTATGCGTTGCTTAAAACAGCTAGCAGGTTACCTTAGCTGTGCGTTCATTTTAATGAACGCATAGTACTAGCCGTTACTCAAGTATTATTTATGAATTAGTTTTAGGCCCTATGCGCTCGCGCTCACTATGAGAACGCATAGTAACGTTTGTGAATACGGGTGTAAGTGTAATAATATATTTCATCTATTATTTCGATTTTTGATTGAATGTCGTTAAATTCAGAAAACAAAATGGCTGCGGTATGGTTGCGGATTTGTAATTGAGAAATAGTTAGAGAGTCTAGGTTGTTAACATAATTCGCGAATAATGTTTTCAACCTTTAATTACTCCCTGCTGTTTTTAAGCTCAGATAACTGATTATTAAAACGAGGCGTGGTTTCGTCGTCAC
Source organism: Spodoptera frugiperda (assembly GCF_023101765.2). NCBI lineage: Eukaryota > Metazoa > Arthropoda > Insecta > Lepidoptera > Noctuidae > Spodoptera > Spodoptera frugiperda. Next base: position 41,303 of record NW_026095741.1, on the reverse strand, counting down.
TCATTTTGGTAGGTTATGGAAGTAAGTAGGTACTCACGGTTTCTAACGGCGGAACTTCATCTCGTTGACGCTAGGTGGCACCCGCTCTCATTGAGTGCCTCGGTTCACTTGATAGTTCCGCCGTCAGATGGAGTTGTTGGTAGCCAACAACATCCCAAACAATTGAAACGGGACACTTAAAGATTGTGAAATATCACGACGTCCGTCAACATCCAGCTGACAAAACTTCTTACAATTTAAGGGCTCTCAGAACAATGTGGACATAGAACATTAGTCGTACAGTGCATGACCTTAGTATGAGATGTAGGATGATGATCAACTTTTAATTTATGTTTAGGTTCCACGCATTCGAGAGCACGAAAATGTGTCTCCAAAAACTCGCAAAACTGTTTAACGGAGGGTAGATCGTCGGATGATTTACTAACATGGAGTTGCCACTGCTTCCTAGATTCTACGTCCAACTTCAAGCTTACAACTTAAACAATAACTACATCCCAAGTACTAACGTAACGTAGTACGCGTATACTAACATATTGATGTTAGTACTTGAGATGTAGTTATTCAAAGAATCACTCGTAACAACAAGTAAATCTTTAAGGGCTTTTGATGACTCGTTTACAATATTACGCTCAAATCACTGGTTTGTGGTGGTGTGGTCCAACTTTTGTGTGTGAACCAACTTCATGTTGGTTGCCAAAACACGTAGTATGTTATAATAATGAAATTAATTTAATTAACTTTTTTCAAAAACTACAACATTGCATAATGTAGAACCTAATAATATTGTAATCGATTTTGAAAGGCTTTCCTGTTTTAATCGTTTGCAAAGGACGGCCGCATATATGTTACGGTTCATTCATAATTTACGTGCATCGCGTGCAGGTCAAGGTCGTAAAACCGGGCCATTGAACTATAGGGAGATTAGTGATGCATTAGTTGTGTTGACACGTTTAGGTTAATCACAATCGTTCTGTAATGAATATAAAACTCTAGTAATAAAACTAGATTTGGGTATATTTTTAGATAATGATAATATTTTTCGTGTTGGTGGTAGACTTAGTAATTCTACATTTGATTACATATTGTACCATAAACATCGTTTTAGGTACTTGATTATTGTGTTCCTATGGACACAAATGTTTACTTCATGCTGGACCTCAACTTCTCGTGGCCACCATGCGTGATAGATGGTGGGTGCTGGGAGCACGTAATTTAGCTAGGTAAGTAGTTCATAAGTGTGTTACCTGCACTCGCATGAAAGGAAATACGTTAACACCATATATGGGTGACCTTCCTGCTGAACGCGTAGAAGCTGGATTTCCATTCATGCGATGCGGAGTTGATTATGCTGGACCGATATCGATACTGAGCCGCAAAGGCAGAGGTTCACAATTTATTAAAGGATACATTTGTTTGTTTGTTTTGCTACTAGAGCTGTACATTTTGATCCTAATGACTACTTACCACTAACACCTGCCCATTTCCTACTCGGCCGGCCGTTGTCTGTGCCTGCCAGCGAGGACGTCGCGGCCACTTCAACGCCTATCTGCCGGTACCGGCGTTTGGAACAACTACGACAACACTTCTTGGAAAGATGGTCCAAGGAGTATATATCGGAGCTCCAGCGCAGAACAAAGTGGGCGAATAAGTCTCACAATATGGACAGTCTCGTTGTCATCAAGGAAGATAACCTTCCACCACTTAAGTGGAGTATGGGTAGGGTTACTAATCTGTTTCCAGGGAAGGATGGAGTATCGAGAGTCGCAGACATCCGAATCACGACGAGCACAATCAGGCGTGCCTCTTCGAAAATCTGTCCATTACCTGTCTCACACTAGTCACGCTGGCTTCAATTGTGGAGCAATTGAAGCCAGCGTGACTCCTCTGCAGTTGGAAGAGATGTCTTCTAAGGCGGCCGCTATGTTGGCTACCAATAACGCCATCTAGCGGCTGACGGCGAAACTATCAACCGAACCGAGGCGTTCAATGAGAGCGGGCGCTACCTAGCGTCAACGAGATGAAGTTCCGCCCGCCACTCGATGCGCACCGGACGACAGCACCGCCGTAAAACTAAGAAATATATTGTATTCTCCACACTAAAATAAAAACCTCATTGAAGACACCTTCTCTCCTGCCTTGCCTACATTGTCATGAACAGAAGTAATAATTCTTCCCAATTTGGTCGTGTTCTTTCAAAATGCCGTACATGTCAGCGTAAGCATCATACGCTGCTACATCCTAAGAACCATAGTGGAGTCTGTGGAGCTACTACGTCAATGGAACCTATCAACCCTGAAACTGAACGTACGTCAGAGTCAGTCCATGATGTCAAGGTAAATATTGCAACTCATTTTGTGAATGAACAAGTGCAGGGTCAAGTTATATTAGTCACGGCTTTAGTTAAAGCTGTATCACAAAATGGGTCTTTGTTGGATCAAGGATCACAAGTATCCTTTATAACTGAGGTAGTAGCGTAATTACGGTAAATAGAGAGTAGTCTCCAAGACTACTGTTGCAGGTATAGGAGGTAGTCATAGCAACATGGTTCCTAAACATTGTGGTGAATATTGATATTCATGCATCGTTGCATCATCCCTCTTTTATCGTTAACGTAACTGCGCGTGTTGAATTCACTGACTTCAGTTATGACAAATGTCAACATTGACAATTAGCCAGAAATTCACAGCATACGTCTAGCCGACTTAAATTCATTTGTCCTAATAAAGTAGATATTTTATTGGGTGCCGAAACGTAGGTACTGCCGTATTTTTAAGGAAATTCTAATCTAGAGCCCTACAGGCTCTCCGGTTGCACAATACACATTTAGGTTGGATTGTGTCAGGCTATGTTAGTAAGGTAGACAGGACTCAAAATTCTCATAATAGGTACTGTAATCGCGATGCACACTCAAATTAAAGAGAATGAGATGTTAAAACGTTTATGGGAATTACATTCTGAACCTGCTCGAACTAAAAAAGATCCGCTTTGTAAATATGGTAATTCTAAAATTATAGCTGTAAAATGATTGCTTAGTTTAGAAAAAGGAAGTTGGGTACGGATGATGAATTAAAGCAGGACTATGCTGATGTAATAAATAAATATTTATTACTGGGCCATATGGAGAAAATCGGCGGTGAGGCTGAAATATGTAAATAAAAGCGATGCAGTTTATTTGTCTCAACACACAGTGGTTAGACAAGATAAACTAACCGCCAAGGTAAGAGTCATTTATGACACATCATGTAAGGGAACATAAGGGGAACAAACGGTGTTTCCTTAAATGACACCTTAGTCAGGCAGATTTTTGACATATTGTCATGAGATGGCATCATCGTTAACATCCGATCTGTCTATCCGCAGATATTGTCCAAATGTATCGCCAAATTAAGGTCGCTCGACCTGATACGGATTTCCAAAGTGTTGTTTGGAGCTTGGCAACTTTACCATACTATAGGTATTCGGTATAAACTAGGTTATCGGTATAAAACGTTTTGTAATAGTAGTATTTTTTAGACATTAAAAGGAAATATTTACCATATTTTGCGTAGACGCAAGACTGCAATTATGCCAGTAATGGCCGTCACAGTGTACTGTGTGATAATGTGCTAAAAGTTACTTGTTGATATATTGTGCTTACAGAGCTTTAATTATTATTTGTCACAGGTGAGTGAAATTTTGATCTTGTATGTAAAGGGTGTCCCAGCATGGTTGCTTGAAAAAAATAAACCTTTAAAATACCACAGAAAAGTTAATGTATTCATTTCCCTGAACCAATTTAGGGATTTGTTCTAGATTTCTTTAGAGGGATTTTTCCAATCACCAGATTTTGCTTAGGGAAATAATAAAATCATGTTGTTATTTTGACATCCTCCGTGGTTTGATCAAATCCCTTAGAGATTTGACCAAACCTCTGTTTTTATCATATCCCTACGACATATATAGCATTTCGGTGCGGTGGCGGTGCAAGCATGATGCGGTGGTGGTATTGTGTACACGTACCCTTACGCACAACTGTTTGACCTATACCTATAAAAAAACAGAATTGGGTGAATCCTCTGATCAAGATACGTGACCATGCATTGCGATATGATGCACGGCATGTTAACTGTTTCTGTGTTTCTTTAGTGTAACGAGACGAGATGAGACTACCTCGACGAGTATCGATAGTTTCAGTTAGCATCCCCTCTCTAGTCGAAAATAAATCATAGGTGCGCTTCGAGGAATAAAAAATAAATATTTTTAATAGTTCCTCGAAGCGCTACTAACAGGTGCGCTTGGAGGAATGATATAGGTGCGCTTGGTTAGGTGCGCTTCAAAGCATTTGCGCTCGGAGGAATACCTCCTTTTGATTGGTATACAATTTGTATAATAATAATCAAACCGGTGAAATGTTTAAAAATATTTATTTTTTTCAATAACTTATATAATTAATCTTAGTTACTTGTTAGGCAACCCATTTGCAATATGTTTATTGACATGATAACTTTAATATAAAATATGTTTCATTCAATAAGCATCTCGGTGAAGGTCGTTATATCGGGATCCTATACTATAACAAAAAAGATTTTCTTTTGTAGAAAAAATGTGTAGAATATTTTACTGTGTCATTGGTGCATTAAAATTTGATGTGTGGAAATCGAACCCTGCGCGGCAGTTTAGTCCTAGTTTTTCGAATAATTCTCAGTAATAAATAATATAGGGTCGAAATTATATCCAGCGTATGGCATAGTCCATTACTAGGAAATCATAAAATATCTTCTTTAGATAGCTATTGGTCTAAGTGCCAGAAAATGCATATCAAGTTCTTCAATTTAGATACTCTCATTGGATATTTGTCTAATGCTTCTTAATAGATTCTTACCTGGTGATCGCTGACTGTTCTATGTTCAGGGAAATTTTAGGAACTGGGAATAATAAAACTAAATTAATTGTACTATATTTTATTTTTAATACATAAAGTAATACATAGTTATACATAGTCTTACATACTTAAGGAAAGTGGTGATAATCGTTAAATACCATTAAGACATAAAAGCAAATCAGAGTAAAATAACAATCTAATTTTGATATTATAGCAAATTACCATGACTTAAGTTTTAGTTCGGATATTACACTAAATGGGAATAAAAATACAATTATACTTATATGTAAAGAAGGCTCAATACAAAAAACCACGTCCTACTACATATTTTAAAAAGAATTATATTGGATACGATGATTAAATTATTTTTTTTCAGATATATTATGTTGGACTAGAACATTATTACATACATTGTGTATTTTATGACATACTTTCTTTACCATAGGACGTTTGGATTTATAAGTTCTTGTAAGAATTAAAAAGTTAAAATTTTGAATTTACGTTGACAAACCTCATTAATATAAACAACTTAAACAAGACGATTAAATGTTATTATTATTAATTAGTTTGAAATTATAATTAAATATTGTAAAGAGCGGTATAGTTAAATACAAGGTTGGTAATTACAATAAAATCTGACAGAAAACTAAATTAAAGAAGTATTTTTATACAACGACAGTCTTTATTTGTTGTATGATAGAAAAAAGTTATTAAAAGTTGAGCTTGCGTTGATTCTAAATAAAATTCCACATGCATAAGTTTCGAATAATATTATAATTTACCAAGTTCTTATATCGTAAGTAAGTTCATTCTAGAGCGCACATTTCTATAATACGATACTATAAAGAATAATGTGATGAATTTCATTTATTACAAAAATGTATTTTGTTTTGTTTGTCGAATAGTATGAATTTACAGTTATAAAATTTTTGAAGAACGCTCCTGTTGGATGATGTTAAGCGTAGTATAGATGCAAAACTTTTATCTGTAGTTTAACGACGTATAGATTGTAACTGACTAATGGGTAAATAATTAGTTATTGTTAAATCCTTATTTTAATTAGAACTTGCCTTTCTATCCGCGCAAAACTACTGTTGTAGGTAATCTGAAGCGTTGATAAAAATCAATTCCACGTAGGTTAGTATCGTGATCTAAAGATGTCATGTGTTTCTCATCTTAAGTGCTCCTTTATTTGAAAACGATAACGCTTAGGACGGTGATTACATCTGTAGTATTTTTTCACAATCTGAAAGTCGTTTGTAGACCTTAGTGAACTAAGTGCTATTCTATTCACCTTCACACCTGATGTTTGGCTGTCATATTATGATAATCATATTTCATACTCGAGAGTGATTATGCGACTACAATAGTTCTCCAAAGCGTGTAGCTACTATGCGAATCTCGATCAGATCCATATTATAAATAAATACGAAACTAGTCGTAGTTGTAAGTACGACAACAGGGCCCTACGCTTTTACGTGCGCTGATTGACATGAGTTCACTAGTTAATTATGTTTCCATTAATTAAGACTAGAACAATCAATCTCTTAGATATCTGTTCTCTCTGTGGATATTATGATGATACGCAGAAAGAATTAAGTATGAGCTTGTGGTAGCTCTTATCGATTGTTAAATTTATTATGTAACGACCGTCGCAGGTATTTGTACGACAACCGGGACCGACGGCTTAACGTGCCCTCCGAAGCACGATGCTTGAAATCAGTTCTCAAGCTATTTGTAAACAAACAGCTACGATGAACCTCGAAAAAAAATAAAGGACAGTTTCAAGTAGCTCGCAAAGACTGCTACTTTAGAGAACGGCTGTTGCGCATTTGAAGCTGTTAACAACTGTCGCTAGTAATAAACTAATATTAATTATGACGGCATTACTTAGTGCGAGTCCATTAGATGTTGATTACACTTAATGCAAAATGCTAGTTTGTTTGCCTCTTGTCTAACATCAAATTTCATACCCAACGAGATACGTACCTACACAGCAGTCGAGATATACTGATGACCAAGGTTCTCAATTGGATCGACTACATTGATCGGGGTTGTTAAACCCATAGCGATTGACACAAGTATTACGATAACCCGGACCCAGTATAGCTATTATTAAGACATAAATTAACATGAACACTAGCTATTCGTTTGTTCTTTAGCCGTATTTCGTATATGAAACCTATGAAAGTCTCTGATTTGATCTCCAACAAAAGAAGGGGACCAAACCCAGGCTTTTATGTGCTTCTTAAACACAGCCTTGAATAATCAAATAACTAGGTATCCGTTGGAGAGCTTATGGTAGCTCTTAACGATATTAATTATGACGGCATTACTTAGTGCGAGTCCATTAGATGTTGATTACACTTAATGCAAAATGCTAGTTTGTTTGCCTCTTGTCTAACATCAAATTTCATACCCAACGAGATACGTACCTACACAGCAGTCGAGATATACTGATGACCAAGGTTCTCAATTGGATCGACTACATTGATCGGGGTTGTTAAACCCATAGCGATTGACACAAGTATTACGATAACCCGGACCCAGTATAGCTATTATTAAGACATAAATTAACATGAACACTAGCTATTCGTTTGTTCTTTAGCCGAATTTCGTATATGAAACTTATGAAAGTCTCTGATTTGATCTCCAACAAAAGAAGGGGACCAAACCCAGGCTTTTATGTGCTTCTTAAACACAGCCTTGAATAATCAAATAACTAGGTATCTGTTAGAGAGCTTATGGTAGCTCTTAACGATTGCTACACTTTTTATGTCAGAAATGTAGCATCGGGACCCCGTTCTGTTACTAGTCCATAGTATATGTTTGTCATAAATTGTTCCCCATTAGTTGATAACAAGTAGAGACCGGGTTCATGTGCAAATGCATGTAACTGTGTTGTTTTAGTGTTTCTACATATTTTGGTTTCACTTAAGAAGTAAAGAAAATTGTTTGTAGTTTACCCTTAATGATAGACCGAACTGATTTTTGCGTATTACTGGGTTTTGGTGCATATTCTATCCTTTTGTGATGCACGTTTGCTTGAATATTATGTCACTTGCATTAGGTATAATTTAATCCGGCCTCTATTAATAAGAAACAATTTATTTCAATAAGTGAATGCAATAATACCCGTTATCCAGAGTTCTTTGAAGAATCAACTATTCTTGTAAGTTTGTTTTCGCAGACATGTGTAGTCGCAGGTGTTTGTACGAGCACATATATTGCCAGTCTTTCTCTAGTTGACCCCTTAAAACACTTCTGATGTATTTTGCATTTACTTCATGCTTTTCGTGTATGTGACATTTTAGGAAATTTTCTTAATAACTGCATTTATCAGGTGATCTTTGAGGAATCGACGACATCTCATATGATCGGAGAAAGCCCAGTGTCACGGGCATGAAGTCTTAACGACAACTTTCCTATTATCGAGTCCTAAAGATACCTCTAACGCAGGTTGCCTACCCTAACCCAATCGGGTTGATCACACTCTAGAAAAAGTTATGGATCATTTTCGCAATGATGTATATGAAAGTAGATAAGTTCTACTTGGTCGAATTTGTGTAAGTGCAACCCCCTTTACCAACCGGTTTAAGGCGGCACTGGATCGTAACCAGAGTTTGCATCATTCGTTTAAGCCAGAACTGTAAACAGCCCTTAAAGGCGAAAACTCCCGACATTTCTGCTTTGACCCACTTCTTTGACCGGGATATTTTGACCGTAACGACCGTCGCAGGTATTTGTACGACAACCGGGACCGACGGCTTAACGTGCCCTCCGAAGCACGATGTTTGAAATCAGTTCTCAAGCTATTTGTAAACAAACAGCTACGATGAACCTCGAAAAAAAATAAAGGACAGTTTCAAGTAGCTCGCAAAGGCTGCTACTTTAGAGAACGGCTGTTGCGCATTTGAAGCTGTTAACAACTGTCGCTAGTAATAAACTAATATTAATTATGACGGCATTACTTAGTGCGAGTCCATTAGATGTTGATTACACTTAATGCAAAATGCTAGTTTGTTTGCCTCTTGTCTAACATCAAATTTCATACCCAACGAGATACGTACCTACACAGCAGTCGAGATATACTGATGACCAAGGTTCTCAATTGGATCGACTACATTGATCGGGGTTGTTAAACCCATAGCGATTGACACAAGTATTACGATAACCCGGACCCAGTATAGCTATTATTAAGACATAAATTAACATGAACACTAGCTATTCGTTTGTTCTTTAGCCGAATTTCGTATATGAAACTTATGAAAGTCTCTGATTTGATCTCCAACAAAAGAAGGGGACCAAACCCAGGCTTTTATGTGCTTCTTAAACACAGCCTTGAATAATCAAATAACTAGGTATCTGTTAGAGAGCTTATGGTAGCTCTTAACGATTGCTACACTTTTTATGTCAGAAATGTAGCATCGGGACCCCGTTCTGTTACTAGTCCATAGTATATGTTTGTCATAAATTGTCCCCCATTAGTTGATAACAAGTAGAGACCGGGTTCATGTGCAAATGCATGTAACTGTGTTGTTTTAGTGCTTCTACATATTTTGGTTTCACTTAAGAAGTAAAGAAAATTGTTTTTAGTTTACCCTTAATGATAGACCGAACTGATTTTTGCGTATTACTGGGTTTTGGTGCATATTCTATCCTTTTGTGATGCACGTTTGCTTGAATATTATGTCACTTGCATTAGGTATAATTTAATCCGGCCTCTATTAATAAGAAACAATTTATTTCAATAAGTGAATGCAATAATACCCGTTATCCAGAGATCTTTGAAGAATCAACTATTCTTGTAAGTTTGTTTTCGCAGACATGTGTAGTCGCAGGTGTTTGTACGAGCACATATATTGCCAGTCTTTCTCTAGTTGACCCCTTAAAACACTTCTGATGTATTTTGCATTTACTTCATGCTTTTCGTGTATGTGACATTTTAGGAAATTTCCTTAATAACTGCATTTATCAGGTGATCTTTGAGGAATCGACGACATCTCATATGATCGGAGAAAGCCCAGTGTCACGGGCATGAAGTCTTAACGACTACTTTCCTATTATCGAGTCCTAAAGATACCTCTAACGCAGGTTGCCTACCCTAACCCAATCGGGTTGATCACACTCTAGAAAAAGTTATGGATCATTTTCGCAATGATGTATATGAAAGTAGATAAGTTCTACTTGGTCGAATTTGTGTAAGTGCAACCCCTTTACCAACCGGTTTAAGGCGGCACTGGATCGTAACCAGAGTTTGCATCATTCGTTTAAGCCAGAACTGTAAACAGCCCTTAAAGGCGAAAACTCCCGACATTTCTGCTTTGACCCACTTCTTTGACCGGGATATTTTGACCGTAACGACCGTCGCAGGTATTTGTACGACAACCGGGACCGACGGCTTAACGTGCCCTCCGAAGCACGATGTTTGAAATCAGTTCTCAAGCTATTTGTAAACAAACAGCTACGATGAACCTCGAAAAAAAATAAAGGACAGTTTCAAGTAGCTCGCAAAGACTGCTACTTTAGAGAACGGCTGTTGCGCATTTGAAGCTGTTAACAACTGTCGCTAGTAATAAACTAATATTAATTATGACGGCATTACTTAGTGCGAGTCCATTAGATGTTGATTACACTTAATGCAAAATGCTAGTTTGTTTGCCTCTTGTCTAACATCAAATTTCATACCCAACGAGATACGTACCTACACAGCAGTCGAGATATACTGATGACCAAGGTTCTCAATTGGATCGACTACATTGATCGGGGTTGTTAAACCCATAGCGATTGACACAAGTATTACGATAACCCGGACCCAGTATAGCTATTATTAAGACATAAATTAACATGAACACTAGCTATTCGTTTGTTCTTTAGCCGAATTTCGTATATGAAACTTATGAAAGTCTCTGATTTGATCTCCAACAAAAGAAGGGGACCAAACCCAGGCTTTTATGTGCTTCTTAAACACAGCCTTGAATAATCAAATAACTAGGTATCTGTTAGAGAGCTTATGGTAGCTCTTAACGATTGCTACACTTTTTATGTCAGAAATGTAGCATCGGGACCCCGTTCTGTTACTAGTCCATAGTATATGTTTGTCATAAATTGTTCCCCATTAGTTGATAACAAGTAGAGACCGGGTTCATGTGCAAATGCATGTAACTGTGTTGTTTTAGTGTTTCTACATATTTTGGTTTCACTTAAGAAGTAAAGAAAATTGTTTGTAGTTTACCCTTAATGATAGACCGAACTGATTTTTGCGTATTACTGGGTTTTGGTGCATATTCTATCCTTTTGTGATGCACGTTTGCTTGAATATTATGTCACTTGCATTAGGTATAATTTAATCCGGCCTCTATTAATAAGAAACAATTTATTTCAATAAGTGAATGCAATAATACCCGTTATCCAGAGATCTTTGAAGAATCAACTATTCTTGTAAGTTTGTTTTCGCAGACATGTGTAGTCGCAGGTGTTTGTACGAGCACATATATTGCCAGTCTTTCTCTAGTTGACCCCTTAAAACACTTCTGATGTATTTTGCATTTACTTCATGCTTTTCGTGTATGTGACATTTTAGGAAATTTCCTTAATAACTGCATTTATCAGGTGATCTTTGAGGAATCGACGACATCTCATATGATCGGAGAAAGCCCAGTGTCACGGGCATGAAGTCTTAACGACAACATTCCTATTATCGAGTCCTAAAGATACCTCTAACGCAGGTTGCCTACCCTAACCCAATCGGGTTGATCACACTCTAGAACAAGTTATGAATCATTTTCGCAATGATGTAGATGAAAGTAGATAAGTTCTACTTGGTCGAATTTGTGTAAGTGCAACCCCCTTTACCAACCGGTTTAAGGCGGCACTGGATCGTAACCAGAGTTTGCATCATTCGTTTAAGCCAGAACTGTAAACAGCCCTTAAAGGCGAAAACTCCCGACATTTCTGATTTGACCCACTTCTTTGACCGGGATATTTTGACCGTAACGACCGTCGCAGGTATTTGTACGACAACCGGGACCGACGGCTTAACGTGCCCTCCGAAGCACGATGCTTGAAATCAGTTCTCAAGCTATTTATAAACAAACAGCTACGATGAAATTTTCTCACCACGATATGATATTCCTATCCTACATCCTTAAGCCACCCAAGGTGAGGCCTAGGGTCCTGTATAGGCGTTGTTTTGCGCGGGTGGACGGAGCAAGATTGCAGGAGGACGCGTCGCTGATTGACTGGGAGCCCCTGTTGGAAGCCACGACAGTTGACGACAAGTTGGCGATTTTTAATTCCAGTTTAATTAGTCTATATGATCGCCACGCTCCCATTAGGAAGATACGAGTTAAGCGGCCACCTGCGCCTTGGATGACGCGTGGAATAAGAATGGCTATGCGTCGCAGGGACCGGGCGTTCCGTAAACATAGGAGGGATCGCACTGACGAAAACTGGGCGGCATTCAAACTTGCAAGAAATAGGTGTAATCAGATGGTGCGTAACGCCAAACGCCGACACGTTCTTGAAAATATATCCTCTTCTTCTTCCGCCGATATCTGGAAATTCCTCGGAACTCTAGGTATCGGCAAAACGCAACATTCAGACCTTCCCTGTTCAATTTGCTTAGACGATCTCAATGACCACTTCGCTACAGTACCTACTATGGATCGTCTAGTAAAACAAAACACTTTAACATATATTGAAGGTCTGACGCGTCCTAACATCAGAAACCCTTTCTGCTTCGTTCCAGTTGATTTGTCGGAGGTTGGAAGGATTATCCTTTCAATAAAATCCAAAGCGGTAGGTTGTGACAACATTTCTCGCCACATGATTGTTACTGTATTAGATCACCTCCTACCTGCTTTAACCCATGTCATTAATTTTTCCCTTTTTTCCGGAACTTTCCCATCCCTTTGGCGTAGAGCCTTTGTCCGTCCGCTCCCTAAAGTCTCTACTCCCACTCTTCCGTCCCAATTCCGTCCAATATCCATACTTCCCTTCCTGTCCAAGGTGCTCGAAGCCTGCGTACACAAACAACTTTCGAGTTTCGTATACAGAAATGGACTAATTAGTCTATTACAATCTGGCTTCAGACCAGGTCACAGCACTACTTCAGCCCTCCTCAAAGTGACTGGCGATATTAGAACCGGCTTCGAGAATGCCAGAGCCACAGTCCTGGTTTTGGTTGACTTCTCGAATGCCTTCAATATGGTCAGTCACGACATCCTTTTAGGTATCCTATCCCACCTTACAGTCTCTGGCAAGTCACTGGAATGGTTCTCTTCTTATCTTCAGGAGCGTCAGCAGTCGGTCAAATGTGGTGACTCAACATCAAATTGGCGCGAATTAAAAGCTGGCGTTCCTCAAGGCGGTATACTTTCACCTCTCTTATTTTCTATCTTTATTAATCTAATCACCTCTGAACTTCAGTGTTCGTACCATCTGTATGCCGACGACTTGCAACTTTACTGTCAGGCCGGCTTTGATGACTTACCGAGCGCCATCTGTAAAATCAATGATGACTTGTCTGCTATCAGCAGCTGGTCGGCGAGGTTTGGTATTGCGGTGAACCCCAACAAATGCCAGGCGATCATCATTGGAAGCTCTAGGTCTCTGAATAAGGTTGACAATGCATCCCTACCGCCTATTGTCTTCGACGGTGCGATCGTGCCGTTCAGTAGTGATGTCAAAGATCTCGGCTTACTCATTGACAGTAATTTGAACTGGCAGGCACAAGTCACCAGTGTATGCAAAAAGGTCACCGGATCACTGCGGTCTCTATATCGCGTTAAGAACTTGCTTCCGTCTACCACCAAGTCAATGCTAGTGCAGGCCTTATTGTTCCCTATTATTGATTATGCGGATGTTTGTTATTATGACCTGAATGCAGATCTCCTCAATAAACTGGACCGACTTCTGAATAACTGCATTCGATTCGTTTTCAACCTGCGTAAATATGATCACGTTTCTGCACATCGGTTGCAATTACAGTGGCTGCCCATACGCCAGCGCAGGGAGCAAAGGGCGCTTACCACACTTTTCTCCTTCCTCGATTCACCTTCTTCGCCTAGCTATCTTTCCTCTCTCTTTCAATACACCTGCGCCAACCACAGCAAATATCTACGCTCTTCTAATAACCGTCTCCTTCAGTGTCCTACACATCACACAAAATTTCTTCATTCTTCTTTTTTTATCCAATCTATCTTGCTGTGGAACGCGCTCCCCACCGATGTCAGGTTGCTGTCGGGTCGTTTGACGTTCAAGCGGAGAGTTCGGGAGCTTCTTCTGAAGAGGTTGTCAGAGTCTTCATCGTGATCTTCACTATAAGTAGTATGTATGTATTATATGTAGATAGTATATGTAATGTTATTATGTAGGTATATTATGTTTCCATATTATTTAATATATATTGGTATATATTTGTGTAAGTATATTGTATTTCTTTTTTCCATTGAGCTTTCTTGATTTGCTTGCTCCGTGCACCTACCACTGGTTTCTCATTGCATCACCTGAAGGTTTGGCTGGTAGAAAATGCCTAAGGCATTAAGCCCACCTAATGTACAAATGTAATTCATGTGCATAAAGAATAAATAAATAAATAAATAAATGAACCTCGAAAAAAAATAAAGGACAGTTTCAAGTAGCTCGCAAAGACTGCTACTTTAGAGAACGGCTGTTGCGCATTTGAAGCTGTTAACAACTGTCGCTAGTAATAAACTAATATTAATTATGACGGCATTACTTAGTGCGAGTCCATTAGATGTTGATTACACTTAACATAATTATATAATTCAAACATTTATGGCTAATTATATCAGAGTTGAAAATAATTCATCTATGTAGGTTCCGTAGTTACTATTAGATAATGTGTAACGGTTTTTCGTATTTTGTTAAATTCCATATGTAATTTGGAAGATGTGGACACCTTGTTTAGTCAAATACGATTTTTTTTAGGGTTTCAATAGTTAAATTATAATTTCGAGTAGCGATATAAATTAGTATTTTATTGACGTAAATGGCAAGTATTTAAATTACTTGGTAAGGCAGACCGTTCTGATTATAAACGAATGCATCTGTGTATTTTGGAATGGATGATCTTTCGTTTCCTCGGTTTCCTTGTTATGAGAGAGAAGGGTCTTTGGATCCCCTAAAACATAATAATTTTAAGTATTATTCTATTCTGATTATAACTAAAAGTTCGGGGTCCATTATTATATAGCTCTGCCTGTGTCTTTCCAATCGGGCGTTCGTCCGTTCGTTCGTCTATCTGCCATAACAATTTGCCCGCCCCCTTATATATCATCCTATTTTTAAAAAATGACCTTTCTCTTCTACTTCTGCAATGATTTTCGATATCTTTCTCTTCCCATTTCCTGTTGCTAACGTCTGACCTTACCTATGCATATTATCTTGCTCGCAGTATTCTCCTGCATAGCATTCTCTATTATGAGTGGTTACATCGGCGATATTTATAAAAATAATATATTCTCATAAATACGACTATTTAACATCTATCTAAATTTTCTACCTACCTCTATTGTAATGAGCGTGTATGTCTGTCATACGAATTTTAGCAAGTTTTTAGAATTCAATATTGCTTTTGTACATTACGGAATATGTTATAGATCAAGAAATTAGCCGGTCTTCGTGTAAGTAAATTAAAATTTAAGTTAATTATTTATCACAGTGTAATGTTATAAAGCGATTATTGGATTTTTTTAAACAGTTACAATATAAGCCCGTAAATTCATTTCGGTACATTTCGCGGCCAACGGTTTTGTTTATACTAAATGAACAACGAAATAACGGAAATATTTATTTTGTTACATGCCGTTTAATATATAAAATGAAAGCACGATATATATACTAATTAATGAAATAATTACAAATATGCGGTATATGAGAGTCAGTATACAACAATCACTTAATCTCAAAGGTCTTATAACTGTAGAACTTTAAACATAGAGTAGTGTCTACTGGAGTGTGTACCACAGCTACTGTTTGGTACATGATTGATATATCAAAGGTATTCAAAGTGATTGTGTATGTATATATATATAGATATTTCTGCTGATAAAAATATTTCCACTTACAGGACCGCCTGCAAGATTCTACAACCATCCTACAACAAATGATCTATTAAAGGACAACTTACTGTAATTTATGTTGCAAACAAACGATATAATTGTTTCAAATAAGTAGATATATCGTTAAATTTTATAAAACTTGTCAATACATCATAAAAGTAAAAGCCCTGACGCCTGTCGTCTGTACCGACTCGAATTGTCACATAACTAAATCTAAATTATATACCACACAAATCACTTGATCTATAACATTATTATATAAACTTATATGTAAAAAGATTTTGTACGTTTATCCATGTTAGTCATTGATATACAAAAAGGCAACTTCAGCACTTTGATTTGAAAAGAATGAAAATCACCAATCGAAACACCATTGTGAATTGGTACCATTCCGGTCGAGCCGGTCTATTCGTGCTGAAACATGTCTATTCCATGTGATTATTCTAAAAATTTGGTTAAAAGGATAGAATGGGTACAGTTTTGGGAGGAGATACGTTATATAATCAAATATTTCCATGAAGATTAAGTTACCTCTAGAAGTTTGTCATTAATAAAAAATGCGTATCTGGTTCTAAACTGATGTCGAGTCGAGATTTTGAGATATTAAATTGATTTTTTAAAGAACAGTGCACTGATGCTCTTTTGTATATCTATCAATAATTACATCAAATATTTTAAGTATTGTATTGCTGTTGCGTTGTTTTAATAAATTATTTTCGGAACCTTATATGAAATATCTAGATATTAATCTTCAAACAGATTAACACTAACAATTTTTGTAAGTTACAAAAATAAACCCTCTCGAATCACAACTCCTATACTATGAGGTGAATTGTAGCTAGCTTTGACTAAAATGTGTTGACTCATCTATTTAACATCGAATTTAGAATTATGATATTATTTCTAATGCCACATTTCGTACAACTTCGACTGGAATGCTTTGACATTGAGTTAGTCTAGCAAAACTAGTATATTATAAAAATAAACCTTCTAAATCCATAACTGCTATTCTATGAGGTGAGGTTGCAAGCTAGCGTTGACTACTCGTCTATCAGTAACATCTGTTATAAATAATAATTATCGCAAGGCTCTACACTAACAGGCTGAACTTCAACAGCATTCTGTACGTCTAAAGCATTCAGTATTATATTGAAATGCAGACTTTCAGTCTAGAGCCTATTCTAAGACAAGATTATATAAATAGAACACAGATTATAAGGGATATTGATAATAATTTAATTTAAATGTTACATAATAATTAAGTAGGATTTCTGGTAACGTACAATTAGATCTTTTTATTATACCCCTTCATAATTTATGGACTTTGTGATATTACTCTAGGAGAAATTCATGGATATTTTGATGTTCAAATAAAAATTGTTTTGTTTAGCAAAGAAATACGAGATTTAAATTAAAAAAAAATATCTCGGTATGTGATTTCACGTTCTTAAGAAACTTCTTCTCTGTTCTATTTATTTACTTATCTAGTCTAATACCAAGTACCAGATTTAGTCAATATGATGTAAATTATGACTTATCTTTACCTTGGCTTAGGTACCTACATTGAGCTAATCTAGCAATTCTAGTTAGTAAAAAAATAAACAATGTAGAACTATAACTTGTATATTATGAGGTGAGGTTTCAAATAACGTGCTTGATGCAACTAGCTTGACTAAGGTGTTTACTTTTGTCAGTAACTTCGAATATTGATTTAAATTTCAAGTACTATATCCACTTCGAAAATACGGTCACATAAAACTTCATCCACTCTTGAGCGGATGGCCAACTCAACACCACGGTCTTGAAAAAATATATACTCCTATAACTATGAGGTGAGTTGCAAGCAACGTCTAAAAGTAACATCGAAACTAAATTGTAGGATTTTCATAATGCCTAACTGATGGCTAGAGTGTGGACAAGGTTGATAACATGATAGGTTGGTGAAAACTTTCTAAGCAGGGGGCTTATAGTATTTTAAGATCCCGTACTGTGGAACAAACTTCTATGATCGAACGGGTTTACCAAGATTGTGAAAGACCAGACATAAGGCTGCAATCTTTAACTGAGATGAGTAATCTGGCAAACTCAATAGACGAAGTTCTACTGATGCGTGCGTATACCGATTCAAGGATGCAATTGAGCGAAACCTGTGAAAAAGTCGCAAAGAATCTATTAATGCCAGTTGATAATGTTGAAGATTGTATGGCACTATGATTCCGTTGATAACAATAATCAGGGGGAGAGAGAACAGAGCTCTAGAGCTTTACAGATAATTATGGCAACCCTTTGTCCGTGTATCTCGAGAATTACTAGTTGACATCAGCCTGTACGTAATTAGGTTGGCTCTTACACAATTTGAAAACATCAAGATATCATGTGGTCAAGGTGTTAGGTGATAATTGTAAAAGTTATTAATTAATTGTCTTAACTGCAAGCAAATATGAACACGGTTACCACGAGAGGTGGTTTTGATGTCAAAATGTCAATTTAGTTTCAATGCTATTTTATACGTGTATATCCTTACAATTATCTTAAGCCATATTTTTTACGTTTTGTCGGATTTTGATTAGTATTTTTTGTTGTTTGTACTATTTTTATACTTTTTTTTACTTTTTAGGTTTTTGTATTTTTTTTTACTTTATAGGTTTTTGTATTTTTTTTACTTTTAGGTTTTTTTATTTTTTTTTACTTTTTAAGTTTTTGTATTTTTTTTTACTTTTTATGTTTTTTTTTACATTTTTAATCTATTTAGTTGAACTTATTTACTATGGATAAATGTTGTGTATTAACACTTTAAAACCCCTTTAAAACGACATGTAACCTTAACCATTTAACCAACCGCTACCACGCTGCGTGTTAAATGTAGCACAAATTTAAGCAGCGTTGCATTGAACAATTTTGCTTAAAATAATGGCAGTGCAAACGCTTTCAAACTCCTCCCATACTCACGCCTATTGCAAGGCAGCAAATACATATTCAAATACGTTTAGGTGATTTTTTTCTATAATTAATAAATTAATTCTAGCTTTCAAAACGTCATGCAACCCTTAATCATTCAGCCATCTGCTACCGTATTTTAGTTGTATTGATTGCAACACGTCACCCTCATATTTAGCATTACTTTAAGCACCAGTGGATGCAGGTGGCGACTTGTCGTTCTACGTGGAGGACCAAGGAGGAGGCCTTTGTTCAGCAGTGGACGTCTCTCGGCTGATGATGATGATGATGAAGCACCATTATGTATGGTGCTTAAAATAATGATAGCGCATACATTTTCAAACTCATTCCATATCCGAAATCCGTTCAGTTGCACGACACTTGCCTTAGTATCTACAAATATGCAGTATACGTGTTTGTGATAATATATTTCTTTAAAACTCACAAAACGTCATGCAACCTTAATCATTAAGCCATCTACTACCATGCTGCAATCATAATAACTGCAACACGCCATTGTCATATTTAACATAATTTTAAGCAGCATTGCATTGAACAATTTTGCTTAAAATAATGGTAGTGCAATTACTTTCAAACTCATACCAGAACCGAAATCCGTTACGTTGCACGACACTTAATATCAACAAACACGTATACTACTCTGAGGTGGATGTTGAGGTATAACGTGTCGAGGTAGCCTAATTACTGCACTAATTTAACCTAAATATGAATATCCGCAACAAATATGGAATTTTCATTGACAGCCGTTTGTTGTTTGCTGTATTTGGCAAAACACACGCCCCAGACGGATGCATGGGACTATTCAAACGTGGTGCTAGGTATACCTTCTGGATATCATACGATGTTACTTTATATTAATGGAAGTCCAACTATTCAAGTATTCAATATATAACATTAAGTGTTAAGTTATCATGAGTGGTGATATTTTTCTATGATGAGATCATTGTAATTTACTTATTAGATGAGTATGACAAACTACTAATATAATTTACTTTGTACCTTAAGAAGTCATAAACAGTTTTCTGGAGGTATCATGAATGCGCGTACTTATTTTGTTTTTGGGTTTTTTTATTACTAGCTAAAATAAACATTCACGCTCATTACTTATAGAAAACAACAATTACACCAATTTAACTAACCTAAGTTGTTTTTTTTTTATTTTATTTTTTTATTGAATATCATATTATAAACTGCTATAAACTAATAAGATTTAACGTAAATAAACATTTAGTTTTTTTTTTTATTTTTATAGTTTTTGCAACCGAAATCGAACAACACTGAAACAACTTTTTTTTTGTTTTTTGCACGTTGAACATTTATGACTGTTTTCTCACGATTCTACTTTTCTTACATTACGTTTTAAGGTGAAATACCTATATATAACCTATATATATCTATATATATCCAATTGCCATATTAAACCATACATATACATAACCATATTTACCTAGGCGATGTTATAATAAACACTGGTCTGTAATTTTAACCTGAATTTGAATAAATGATTCATTTACTAATAAAAAGTTGTAGCGAAATGATGAATGGTTTTGAATAAGTTTGCTATCGAAGGAAACAGAAAATGTCTCATCACGATAAAACAACCACCTTTCTTAGCTCTTAACTTGTGATTATAAAAAATAAATAAAATTATTGTTAGTCGCCCAAAACGTGGCGAGGTAGGCACTTGTGAATAGCTGTAACAATCGTAATATATACCTCTTTTTTAGCTGACCATACTTTTTAGAAATACAGACATTTTTTGTTTTAGATAGGTTGGTAAAGCCATTACGAACCAATCATTTATATTTCAGATTTTTTAATAATGGCATCTCGCAGGCGGTGGCTCTATTGGAAGACACGTGTTTTCTTAACCGTACGAGAATTTATAATAATGAGCTAAGAAGGGTCCAGTTCAACGTGCGATTTTTTTAATTTTTTTTTTGTTTTTTTAATTTTTTTAGTCACACTCAATATACTTCTATTTTAACTATACTTCTATATTAAAGATTTAATTTTATAACATTTTTTATAATTTATTTATAAAACTTTTAACATACTATATAAATTATTTGAATCTTGTAACAAATTGTGGTGTTTTGTTACCAATCCTAACCCTATCACGCAGAATATCGAATTTATTTCTAATTTGGAATAATAATGGTAAAATTTAATCTTATCGGAGCTGTATTTTTTCATACTCATTAAATAAAAATATCAAAAGATGTGTCGTCCATAAATTAATGAGATACCTACGCTGTATGTTTCTTTTTACCATTGTCTTTTACGTATTCTTAAGCAAGTAGGTCGTAGATAGTTCAATATTATAGATAGTTTAATATAAAGTCAATTTTGCAATAAAAATGTTACTTTTAGTAAACAGAAATCACTTTTAACGACACTACATTTCGATTACATATCTGATAATAATCTATTATTAATTTTGCTATGTTAGCATGTTATTTTTTTAAATGTAATATTACTTATTACGTAAATAACGTGACAGGGTCATACATTCTAAACAATTTCTAAGATGTTGCCTTTTTAAACAAACTTCGAAAACTAGATCTATGCCTTAGTCGACATTTAGATTCACAAATATCACAAGTTAACAGGGAGAATAACTAACCTGTGATGTCTTCGGTGTTTCATGCTTCTGATGTCTAAGCTCCGATGTTTTGAAGCAGTCAGCGGCGAGATGGCTTCGTCTCGTAGGTCTAACTGTGGTAGTAGTGATAAACTAGACACACTTAACCTAGCACACACAAACACATCACAGCAACACGTAGGTGTATGCGCCGTAGCATGTCGTTGTTCTTCGTCCTATGTAGGTTATATAGCTGTAGTCGTACATTTTGAAGTTCTTGTGATTGATGTTATTTACTTGCTTTGTTTTCATCTCCATCATTCTTTCCTTACTCTTTTACCCTTAGTCGCCTTTTACGACATCCTTGGGTTGCGAGGAGTGGACCAATTCTACAAACCGGGTCCCACACGGTAAAATAACGATTTAGCTAGTAACAATATTCAACAAAAATAATTAATATATAGTTTATTCGCCGATATATTGCCCACGATAGAGAATGATTGTAAGCCATTTTGATCGCTACTCGTACATTATTGTAGCCTCTTGTGTTTTATCAGTTTCCATTTAAAAGTTTCTCAATATTTCTCAATTACTTCGCCCCATATTGATGTGATGATTTCTTTCGATGATATCCTTAGCCTTCTTATCCTCAGCCAGATGAATTGCAGACTGGTCAAGATTTGTTCACAGAGAATTAAGAACTGTTAGGTAATAGATGAGAGGATGGTAATCTTTTATATACATAGACCATGAGGACATTGTTGTAGAGTGGCTTTATTGTTTGATACTCAGATATTCTTTTAACTCAATTTTGAAGGTTCCATGGTATGGTCGGGTCGATACCTGTAACAAACAATGAAGAGTATGGTTACACTTAACATACCTACATACATAACCTTACCTTTGAACCAGTGCGGTATGCTTTAAGTGTTTGACTTTTGAGTCCCATGTAAAACTGGGAATAAGTCTGTTGCTATTGCCACATTCTTTTAGTTTATTAAACCGAAAAAAACAAAAGGGATACTTTTCACAAAACGGGAATTGACACCCCTTGCTCGATAGTTGGACTTGTGATCACTCGAATATCAAGGCGAACTTGCTTGAAACCCGGCTTGGGTGTGGATGTAAGTGCCATTGCGGGTGCGAGTGTGGGTGTGGATGTCGCTGTGGGTACAGGTATCCCTGGGTTCCCCTCCCAAATTCCCCCGTAGGAGACCCAAATTCTGCCAGAAGTCATTATTCTACGCGGACGGGGTTGCGGGGAAAAGCTAGTAGTTAAATAAAAAGTACTTACGTCCCGGGGATGTTTGGATTTTTGATGAGTCGCCAGGTGGTTCGAAAAGCGAGTGCAGTAGAGTTAGCAGAAGTTGGAATTACCTGTAAAAAATAAAATGTTATTTCCCAACAAATATAAAAACTAATAATTATATTATTATGTAGATTTGTATATGAATATTTAGATTTGTCAACGGAATTGTCAAACTCGTACTAATTTAATAGTTGAAATTACCGTGCTAAATGCCACGTTGGCCGAGTGGTACTGGGTCTCGGGTTCGATTCCCGGATCGGGCAAAGTATGCTGGGCTTTTTTCTGTTTATCGAAAATTTCTCAGTAGTAGCACGGAATCTGAAAATGTGCCCGGTAAATGGCAATAGGCTCAACACCAACATAAATTGTGAAATTAGGTGTACATTATACAGTGGCATTACGTGCCATAATGTGCAACTCTGCCTATCCCTTCAGGGATAAAAGGCATGACGATTAAAGTTACTGTCAATAGAAATAATGATTAAAAATAAATTGAATATCCATCTGGTAGATTAATAGAAAAGTTAAGGATATTTCATATACCACTAAATCAATAACTTAAAGAGCTATACTTACTATAGACATATAGAAAATAAGAGATTGAGCTGGAGAATAACTTCATTCGACTGAAGAGGAAACTCCTCTTCAGTCGAACTCAGTTTAGACTGAAGAGCGTTCCAAATGCGGGTCATCGGTTACCTGGAAAGAAGAAAACAATATTTTATTATGTTAGTCTGTGTACAAGCAGCACAAAACAATATTTATCGAAAGTGCTTAAAAACACAACCCTTGTAGGAGAAATCGTATTAGACAAAAATTTAACCAAGCTGCGATAGGTATCATAGATATGTATGGCTTTTTTTTTGAGGGGGGATAATCATCCAATGACTTCTCCCGCCTTGGGCGAGGCGAGAGGGAGTGTCAGACTCTTACTGCTCTTACCACCCCGTTCCTACTCTTACTTTTCGAACTAGAGCCCCGGTAAACCCGCTAGGTAGTCCGCAGCTCTGGATCAGTCCAGTAGGGCTGATGCCTGATCCAGAGCTGGTCTGGTGGTGGTCTGATGGCTCTTTGAGTCATCAACACGGGTCTGGATCTGGTCGGGCGGTGAGCAACCCCTACTCGCCGTCCGCAGACCCGCACTTACGGTGGCCGGAGATCGTCGCGCGATCCCCGACGCTCGGAGTGTCTCTCGTGACGGCTGTGGCGTGAGGTTCGTTCCCTCACGCGCCCCGCCTCCTCCTTAGCTAGCATGACTGCTTCGCAGAAGGAGGAGACGGCATCCCAGTCCCCCTCGCTCCGCACCATGGCTTGTACTAATGCCGGACGCAAAAGGGCGCCGTCGCCGACCACATCCCTGAGGACACGGCGGTGCTCAGCCCACGCAGGGCAGACCGCAAGCGTATGTTCCACTGTGTCCTCCGGGCGGTCTTCGAAGTGATAGATATGTATGGCTGGCTGAACTATCAATTATCACGAAGTACCGATTATAAGCCTTTGTCAGAATTTTATGAAGTATAAGATTAATTTCAATTTGTGGTTACTTGAAACCGTACTGCTGCCGTTCACTAGAAGCTTGCGTATCAATTAGTATTGTGCGTAATTACAAACTATGTAAAAACCCGATACTTCTTGTTAATATAGTGAAACTTGGTTAAGTGGGACCTGGATAAGTGAGAAACCTTCACAACTGGAACTCATACTGAGGTCCCAAAACATTGGCTCTGAATTACCTCTATTAGTGGGAAAAACAATCCTCTTTATCTGGGATTCGTTCTTTCGATTTATCGTCATAGTTACCTCTACAACTGAGACAACAAGTGAATATTAAGTACATAAACCTCAGTAACTAAGATAAATCGTTTTATTTGCCGACTTACTTATTCTTATTCAATTACAATGTGCACATATCACATAGTCTTATTTAAGAATCACACCTCTTTATCTGAAATAACCTGTATTTTCACCTCTATTAATGGAACCCTCCGTAAATGAGACAAATATTTATTTATACCTGGTTATCTGGGACACTGGGTTATTGGAATACCTCTATAAGTGATACGAATTTAAAGACCCCTTGATGTCTCACTTAACAAGGTTTCACTGTAATAATATTATTTTGGAAACATTTCAACATCAACATTTGCCTACAAAAATAAAGTCTACTTACTATATTTATCAATTATATTAAAATCTCATTAATATGCCACTTCTATTCGAATTTTAAAAACATTCAGAAAATTAAGCACACTGAAATCAA
The DNA here is from genome assembly GCF_023101765.2 of Spodoptera frugiperda. Classification (NCBI taxonomy): domain Eukaryota; kingdom Metazoa; phylum Arthropoda; class Insecta; order Lepidoptera; family Noctuidae; genus Spodoptera; species Spodoptera frugiperda. The sequence continues at coordinate 16,244 of NW_026095741.1, read as the reverse complement.
ACAATAACCAAATATATAGAGTGCACGTATCAACGAATTTACAGATCGCTTTTGACGCCTGAATGAGGGGAGAGGGCGACTGGATGCGGTCATATAACAACGAACCAATCGATAACGCATGCGCGCTGCAACTTTCAGGTGAGCGGCGCAATGCGCAGCGCGGAAACTTACAGAATGGCAAATCAATAATTATCGGGGATGGTACACATGTAACATGACGCCTGCTATATCCCCAGCGCATACAGAGAAGTGCGAGAATTATATGAAGTGTGCACTAAAGAAGCTGCTCTAAAGACAATTCACATAACAATGTAGTGAAAATATTAATTGCAATATTTTATTGATTACACTGCAGGTCTAGTTAGTTGGTAAATTAGAGACGAAGTCATACATTAAGGTTCAAAATAAGTGTAGCACTCACACTGATATCACTTGGAAGTATTTTTATAAGAAACACTTGAATTAACGAAATACAACTGAGCCACTAGCAAGTACTAGATAAATTAATTAACAAAACGCGATACAACGACAGAACCCATCACATACTCGAACCCCGCGCGAGCGGCTGTGGGGGGGGGGCGAGGCCGGCTAGGCCAAGGGGCGCAGGGCGAGGGCGTCTGAGAAAGACGCGCGGGGCGAGGTTCTGTTCAACTGGGGCGATCGATAAGGGCATGCGCCATTGCACTTTTAAGTTGAGCAAGCCCGGATATTAGGGCGGATCCTATAATTACAGCAATATAATATCAAGCCTGTTATTATTGTTGGGAAATATTATAAAGAGATAAGAGTTTAACAATGCGTTTAGTAACCGGTAAAGCTTACAGAGAACTGACAGAGGATATACTCTACATTATGATTTTAGTTTAGTATTTAATTTATCTATTTACTGGATTATTTGACTGGCTCGTTGGTGAAGTGGTGACTGCCGGACAAGTGGTCTCGGGTTCGATTGCCGGGTCGGGTAAAGTATTATTGAGCTTTTTTCGATATTACGTAAAAAAATCAGTAGCAGCACGAAGCCTGGAATTGTGCCCAGTACATGGCAATAAGCTCACCCTCTATTACATGGGACTTTTAACCAGAAATGGTGAAATGTGGGTGTACATTATATAGCGGCATTATGCACCGTAATGTGCACCTCTGCCTACCTTCGGAGATAAAAGGCGTGACGTTGCACTGATTATTACATTTTTAAATATTTTTATAAAAAAAATCATTTGAAAAATATAATAAGCAGTAGCCCACCAGCAACGGGAGAAATATAAGTTAACGGTGGTCAGGGATACTCCAGAGAGATGAATTTCAGGACTATATTATTTTCCTATGGTGGGAAGAGGTGCACTGTAATTTTATTATAATGTCTATGCTCCTAGTCATAAAATTTGGAACCATCTCAACTTCTCAAGTAAGTTGTTCTGGAACTGTAACGTTATAAATGATTTATACGCTGTTATAATATGTAAGATTTATTTTAGATACTTACATTGATGTATCAGGAAAGTGTAACATTGATTGCACCAACACAAGATTTATGAAACAGCACTTTTATGAGGCAGCACTAATCAATAAATAAAACGCGACGTGAACGACACAACCGATCGCTTACTCGAACCCCTGGCGACTAGCGGCCGACTGCAGCGCGGCGCAAGGGGCTGGGAGGGGGTGCAGGGTGCGGCCCGCTAGGACGCGGGCGCGGGGTGAGGCCAGCTAGGGCGGGGTGGCATGGCGAGGCCGGCTGAGACGGGTGTGCGGGGTGCGGTTCTCTTTAACCGGGGCGATCGATAAGGGCATGCGCTGTTGCACTATTGGGTTACGTGAATCCGGATATTAGGGCGGTTCCTAACGTTATATCCATATAACATCAAGACTGTTTATTATAATTTTTATTTATGTATTTACTTGATAATTACATGTTTTTACAACCAAGGCGGGACAAGAAAATGATTGTCCCCCTTCAAAAAAAAAAACAAAAGGATAATTGAATTGTCATACAAGGCTATGTACTTGCATGGCTCCGTTAGCTAAGTGAAAACAAATTAGCCAAGGAGAGCAGAGTAAGTCCTTTAGCCACTGCGACAACATTGAGACGTGCAATGCATCCCCATTTCTATGTTAAAGAAATACGTTCGGAGACTGCACGCTTTACTGTTGTGAAGGGTATTGGCATTTAGAAACCTCGCCTCCTACTTGTTAATAACTGATAAAAGTGTTTTATTATATTAAGGACTTTCTTAAGGCCGCAAAATAAAACGCTCCCGTAAATTTAATTTAGTAGATAGTAAAATTGTGATAATGAATAAGTATTTTCATAACAAAAATAATTATAGTCTGTAATATTATAGGCATTAAACTATTTGGTGTTAGATTTATCATGAAAAAGAAATTATGTCCAGCGGACGGACGTGGATAACAAATATGTATAAATAGGAAAAATAAAAAAGGCTCCCATAACGATTGCTTCATGACAGCAACATCGATGCCTAACGCTTACGAAAAACCTAAGTGCTTATATTATAGTCCATTGAAATGTTACAATTTGAGGGCCGAATTATGCATTTTTTAGAGGACGCAATTTTATTTTTTGATCATGTAGGGGGGTCAATAGAAGCTTAACTTGAAGTTTGTGGGGTCGCCACCCTTGTCCCTCGGCCGCCATCTTGGAAAAACGGATGGAAACACTTTTTTTGCTATATCTCGGAAACTATGCATCGTAATAAAATTTTTAAAATCATAATTTGTAGAAAATTATTTTGCCTACAAATATGTTTAATAACTTTTTGCCCTAAATTAACAATTAAAGAAGTTATAAGTAAAAAAGTGAAATTTTGTTTATAAAATTTTCTCTTTTGCTCTATAACTTTTTTTTTACATTGTATAAATAAATGGCTTCAGACCAATCTTGTAGAATATTTTTCGAGAAAAATTTTTCCCTACAACTGTTTTCAATTTCATTCATTAGAAACTCAGTTACAGCGCTCCGAAGTTAACCGGGTTCGTCAAATTAGTCCAGTCAAATAAGCTTAAATTAGGTAAGAATCTCGGAATGCGAGATAACCAGCTGTAATTTTGTAAATACTTGTATATTGACACCCAAAAACTTGTCTCAAAACCATGGCATATATGGTAGGGTGTAAGCAACTCTTAAAATTCAGGGTCAAAGGTCCCAAAAATCGTTCTTTTGCGGTTTTTTGGAAATAACTCATTTCCTATGGGTTTTTGGTATTTGTATTGATTATCAATATTGTAGAATACAAAATTCTCTACAACTTTTGTGTAATTTTTTTTTTACATGGTGAACCGTCGTCGAGTTAGAGGACGGAGAACGCACGGTCAATTTTCCACTTTGGAAGCGTCTATCTTTCAAACAATTGAATTTGACGAAAAATTGGTTTTAGAAACCATAACGTCTTTTTTAATGTCCTATCCATAACCAACCATCACGGATAGGTTAGCTGAAAAAAAAAATGTCTGATGTGATGCAGTGACCGTGCGTTCTCCGCCCTCTAACTCGACAACGGTTCACCAGGTAAAAAAAAAATTTAGACAAAAGTTGTAGAGAATTTTGTATTCTACAATATTGATAATCAATACAAATACCAAAAACCCATAGGAAATGAGATATTTCCAAAAAACCGCAAAAGAACGATTTTTGGGACCTTTGACCCTGAATTTTAAGAGTTGCTTACACCCTACCATATATACCATGGTTTTGAGACAAGTTTTAGGGTGTCAATATACAGGGTGTCCCTGAAGTCGACGTCCAACAGGCACCAGATGATCGGCAAGGATCCAAATGTTATCAGAAAAATATAAAAAAAATTCTAAGTCCTACAGTTTTTAAATTACAGTGACTTATGTGTTATCCACGAAAAAGTACACCCTGTGCCAGTCTTTTGACCCTTGTTGCTACAAATCTTTATTTTTTCGTCTGCATTCTTCCTTACATTATCCTGAATAGTACTCCAGTAATATGAAATCATAAATTCTTAGCCAACTACTTTAGATTGGAAAACATTGTTAGTTTTAGAGGAACCAAATACTCTGAATAAAATTTTCACCTTACTTTAAGTGACTGTACTGAATAAATTATGTATGGCGCTAGTAGTGGCAAATTTCACCAAAGTTGGCGCATTTAATAAGGATTATAAAAAGGTATAGCACTTTGCACATTATTTCTTAAATTCGTCACAAAAAAAGATTTTTCAACGAAACTCCGTTTCGATGAATTTATTTGAACTTACTAAAAATTCTTCTAGTGTACTCAAATCATACGTTATAACTTCGTATGCACTAGACAGCACTTTGCACGCTATTTGTTATCATCATGTTGAAAATCAGCGAGGATCTCTTGTCAAACAACATTGTCTGTTTACCCGTGATTTCGCTTGCAGCATTCGTCGGCAATATTATCGCTAGACGAACTGGTGTTGTGCATCTCGAGCCATCGTACTCGGGCTTCGGCACTTTAGCTGAGCACTGGCTTTTTTGCGCCGTGTTGATTTTTTTTGCTTTACCTGCAATTCCTTGTAACGGTGCAAATAACTCTTTCTCGACAAACTAAAGAATATTTGATGCTTCATCCCGCATTTGATCACAAGGCATGAATACGTAACTTAATTGGAGGATTCACCCATTTCTTTTTTTTTATGGGGAAATGACGAGTAATTGTACGTAAGGGCTCATGTACACCATACCACTACCGCGTCGATATGCTGTGTACATGAATCTGCGCGCCCGTTCCTTTTGATTTTACTACACATTTGATAATGTGTTTGATGCACTATGAACATCATATTGCAATCATTCAATATTATTTAGTGAAACATGATACACAACATCAGTTCGTCTAGTAAGTCTAGTAATATTGCCGACGAAAGCTGCAAGCGAAATCATGAGTAGACAGACAATGTTGTTTGACAAGAGATCCTCGCTGATTTTCAACATGATGATAACAAATCGCGTGCAATGTGTTGTCTAGTGCATACGAGGTTGTAACGTATGATTTGAGTACACTAGAAGAAGTATTAGTAAGTTCAAATAAATTCATCGAAACGGAGTTTCGTTGAAAAATCTTTTTTTGTTTCGAATTTAAGAAATATTGTGCAAAGTGCTATACCATTTTATAATCCTTATTAAATGCGCCAACTTTGGTGAAATTTGCCACTACTAGCGCCATACATAATTTATTCAGTACAGTCACTTAAAGTTAGGTGAAAATTTTATTCAGAGTATTTGGTTCCTCTAAAACTAACAATGTTTTCCAATCTAAAGCAGTTGGCTAAGAATTTATGATTCCATATTACTGGACCACTATTCAGCATAATGTAAGGAATACTGCAGACGAAAAAATAAAGATTTGTAGTAACAAGAGTCAAAAGACTGGCACAGGGTGTACTTTTTCGTGGATAACACATAAGTCACTGTAATTTAAAAACTGTAGGACTTAGAATTTTTTTTATATTTTTCTGATAACAGTTGGAACCTTGCTGATCATCTAGTGCCCGTTGGACGTCGATTTCAGGGACACCCTGTATATATATACAAGTATTTACAAAATTACAGCTGGTCATCTCGCATTCCGAGATTCTTACCTAATTTAAGCTTATTTGACTGGACTAATTTGACGAACCCGGTTAACTTCGGAGCGCTGTAACTGAGTTTCTAATGAATGAAATTGAAAACAGTTGTAGGGAAAAATTTTTCTCGAAAAATATTCTACAAGATTGGTCTGAAGCCATTTATTTATAAAATGTAAAAAAAAAGTTATAGAGCAAAAGAGAAAATTTTATTAAAAAAAATTCACTGTTTTACTTATAACTTCTTTAATTGTTAATTTAGGGCAAAAAGTTATTAAACATATTTGTAGGCAAAATAATTTTCTACAAATTATGATTTTAAAAATTTTATTACGATGCATAGTTTCCGAGATATAGCAAAAAAAGTGTTTCCATCCGTTTTTCCAAGATGGCGGCCGAGGGACAAGGGTGGCGACCCCACAAACTTCAAGTTAAGCTTCTATTGACCCCCCCTACATGACCAAAAAATAAAATTGCGTCCTCTAAAAAATGTAAAGCTCATGTAACATTTCAATGGACTAATAGGTTTCGGTTGAAAAAAGGGGTCACGATGTAAATAATATAAAACAATATACAGTTCCTCAATCTAAAAGCTGCTTAAAGGAAAAAATACGAAGAGGAATAGATTGGCGGGGTATATTTTGTTGTTCTGAAGGACGATTACTCAAAGTTTAGAACAATATGTATACTTTGTCAAACGCAAAGATGAAGTGAAGAAATGTACTGAAAACTTTTTAAACAAGGCTGAGAATCTATCAAAAAAATAAGTGCTTTACTTTAGAAGTGATAATGGATTAGATTTCATGAATAACTATGTCCAAGATCTGTTTGAGAAACGTGGTATAATACATCAATCCACAGTGCCATACCCACCTGAATAAAACGGTAAGGCAAAGCGACAGAAACAGAACCCTAATAGAAGCAGCACGAATAATTGTGTGCGCGGCAGGTCTGCAAAAGAAGCTGTGGGCGTAAGCTGTTAATTCTGCATCTTTTGTAATAAACAGTGTTCTGTTTATTACAAAAGCTGCAGTATTAACAGCAACATTCTTACTTGTTAGTAAGAATGGGAAGACACCATATGAAACTTTACTTATATTTCAATAGATTAAATCCAATAAAATCTAAATAATTGTTTAATGTCAAAACGTAATGTTAAATTCCAATTGTAGCTGTTAAAATAACATTCAGAGTACGGAATCTAAAGCCAAACTCAATCTATTTAGTTCATTCAATATCCACTCATCATAAATGCAACGTCTGCCCGTAAGTTTATTCACTCGGGCTTTGATGATACCTAGGTTATACCCATCAGGAAACACAGACTCCGGGGAAGAATTCCACTCCGTAGTAGTTCGCACAAGGAAGCTTGAAGCGAAGCACTTCGTGCGAGTGGGTGGGATATCTACCATGAAGCGGTGAAGCGAAGCACTTCGTGCGAGTGGGTGGGATATCTACCATGAAGCGGTGACGCCTTTGACTCTATATAAAAGCCAAAGTTAAGGGTAGGCGATTGGGCTCGCTGTAATCGCAGCGGTAAGTCCCCTCTTTGAGGAGTGGCTTGAGAGGCGCCACGGCGTCCTCACCTACCGCCTAACGCAGGTGCTTACCAGACATGGGAGTTTTGGTAGGTTCCTGTTCCTTATTGGGCGGGAGGAAACGCCCGGGTGTCATCACTGTGAGGACCGCCCGGAGGACACGGTAGAACATACGGTGGCGGTGTGCCCTGCGTAGGCTGAGCACCGCCAAGTCCTCAGGGATGTGGTCGGCGACGGCGACCTCTCGCGCCCGGCACTGGTTCAGGCCATGGTGCGGAGCGAGAGGGACTGGGATGCCGTCTCCTCCTTCTGCGAAGCAGTCATGCTAGCTAAGGAGGAGGCGGGGCGCGTGAGAGAACAAACCTCCTCACGCCCCAGCCGTCGCGAAAGACACTCCGGGCGTAGGGGATCCCGAGACGATCTCCGGCCACCGTAAGTGCGGGCCTGCGGACGGCGAGCAAGGGTAGCTCACCGCCCGAACAGAACCAGACCCGTGCGTGCGGCGCGTCGCGTTCCGCGCGCGCCTCAAAGAGCCATCAGACCACCACAGATGGGGCCCAACAGGGCTGATGCCTGATCCGGAGCTGCGGACTACCTAGCGGGTTTACCGGGGCTCCGGCTCGAAAAGCAGGAGAAGGAACGGGGTGGTTTTTAGTCAGTAAGAGTCTGACACTCCCTCTCGCCTCGCCCAAGGCGAGAAAAGTCATTGGATGATTTTCCCCCCTCAAAAAAAAAAAAAAAAAAAAAAGTGTAGGCGATAAAGTTACGCTCAGAAGCTCAAGATGATACGTTATTGGAACGGATAAATTTCGAAAAGTAGGAGCCACGCCTGGGTTCCTACTTTTCGAAATTTATCATCACCGCAGTCGGAGGCCGCCTTCAAGGACGAGTTCAACCGTTCCAACCATGGATTCTCTTACGGCGCATTCCAATAAACTACGGATCGGTAGATGAGCCTACGAGCCGTAGAATTTTGACACATTTTGTATGGAGCTTATGTCAAAATTCTACGGCTCGTAAGCAAATTTACCGATCGGTAGTTTATTGGAATGCGCCGTTAGAGACTGGATCTGTGTTCCGCTAGTTCGCGCATCAAACACATACCTTTCGATAACTGTGCTGTCATCTACATACCCAAGGATACCGGACTTAAGCAGGTCATTGGTGTGCAGCAGCAAGAATAGGATGCTAAAAAGCATCCCATCCCAATCTGCTGACTTGTCCGCCACATCCGTCGAAATCCTCTAGAACTAACTCCGGCGGGGAGTGTGTGGATACAGATTTCACCAGACAGTGGTCAGAGCTACCTAGGGGTGATGAAACTGACACTGAGTAGTTGTCTGGATCAGTTGACAGCAGAAAGTCTAAGCAGTTGGCAGTTAATGCCGACATCGAGCACTCTTGTGGCCTCGTGGACCAGCTGGATCAGGCCAAGCGCTAGTGCAAGCTTACGCATCTCCGTTCCAGCATGGTCAGTGCATTGGTATGGGAATAGCCACTCCTGATGACACCCGGGCGTTTCTTCAAGCCCTATCAGAAACAGTTTTCTCCGAAAACTCCCATGTCCAGGACATAATATACTTAAAGTGGTGGGTAATTAACTAAATACTTACTTCGATATGTCAGGAAACTATTATATTAAGACGCACACGGATTAATGAAACACAAGCTGTGAAACTGGCAGCACTAACTGAATAAACAAAACGCGATGTAAACGACAGAACCGATCGCTGACCGGAACCCCTGACGACTAGCGAGAGCGGCTGCAACGCGGGGCGAAGCCGGCTAAGCCAGGGGGCACGGGGCGAGGCCGGAGGCGATGGGGCGAGGCCGGGGGCTGCGGGGCGAGGTCGGGGGCTGCGGGGCGAGGTCGGGGGCTGCGGGGCGAGGTCGGGGAGCACAGGACAAGCTCGGCTGGGAAAGAGGTGCAGGGCGCGGTTCCGTTTAACCGGGGCGATCGATAAAGGTATGCGCCATTGCACTTTCGGGTTGCGCAAGCCTGGATATTAGGGCGGATCCTAACCTTATACCAATGTTGGTTTTTATAATAGTTCTTTTCTATCATTATTTTATTCTCTGAAGCTCATCAGGCACAATTCACGGTATTAAGGATAATACACGAATACGTCGAATTTCAAATTGTTATGGTATGCCAGTATCAACTCGTGTGCCGACCTATGGGTCGGCACACGAGTTGATGGTGAGCTATCGGTGGTACCGATAGCTAGCATCAGTGATTTGTTGTGTAAGTTTTGGTACGTTTGGAGTTTGTAAAATTGACACCCCGCATATAAAACATTATCTATTTCTATGATTTACATACTTATAACAGGTGTTTAGTGCTTCGTGTGCCAAATTTAAATGTTCGACCATTTGAGAATAAATCATTTGCTAGCCTTTCAAACCGCTTAACACTTTATATTGTTTTACTAAATAAACCTTTTTTATATAAAAGGGAACAGCCTTTAATTTTCTTTACCGCTTCCATTTATTTAATTCAGGTAATATTCCTAAAAGTTCTCAAAGTTATTAATAGATTTTATGGCACGTGGCACAACATTGACGAGAGGATAGACTGGAAAATTTATGAGGCATTTGGAAGATCTCGGTCGCTTTTTCCTGTAGACATATAAACAGCTGTAACATATACAGCTTTAAGTTTGAAACCTTTGAGAGTGAATTTAAAAAAATAATTTAATTTAAAAAACTAAAAAACCCGACTGCGTTTCTTCATAATATGAAAAACCCTAAAACAAGAAAGTCATCGTAAAATTAAAGCAGTCGGGACCCATTCTAAATATGAAGACTTAGTGAGGGCACATACGGCTTGCTTTCTAGAATGGGTCCCGACTAGTGATGTGCCTGATGGAAATATTCCCACTACCGGGAATATTTCCAATATTCCCGCTGCCGGTAAAATACCAATATTCCCGGCAACATTGGGAATATTCCCAATGTTCCCTATCAAATAATACCTACTTATTTTATTATTAGTGCAGGTGTAATCATCGTCGATAGTCTATGTACATACTATGTCTATGTACTTCTGTCATCTGTCACTTGTCAGAGTGTCGCCACAGTTGTATTTGTGTAAGTACCTACATTGAGAATAAAATAATTCAAATACGCATACGCGTGTCGTGCAAAAAAATAGGACACAATTTCTTTCGCGCTGCAAGTGCACGGCACGGGGTAGGGACAACAGTATCCAGGCATCTATCGGAGAATGCGCACGTCACTTTAGCGTCTATTCCTAACCGACAATATGAGACCGCGGAGCAAGATTATGTCACACTTTATTATTAGTACAGAAAATAATAAAGATAAATATACTTGTAAATATTGTGATACAGTGTATGCATTTAAAAATGCAACAAAATTTGCACGTCATATAACAAAGTGCAATAAAGCACCGGTCGAAATTAAGAATGACTTCGATAAAAAAACAGTGGACAATGTACCTTGTACCTCCGGTGCTTCTTCCAGTACGACTATAGTGACACAATTGCCATCAGTGACTGATAATACCGGAACATCATTGGATAATACAGAGGTGCATCGTATTTTGTCACGAATTTGTGTATTAAAATAATGTTATTTTTTTATAATTTGTAGTTTTGATAACGTTTTGGTTATGTGATTTGACGTTGGAAACCAGAAAAACATTAAAAGAATTGATTCTATTTGTGCCTTTTATTCAATACCCACCGATCTTCAATTCATGGATTAATATTAATGGTTATTTCTTGTATTCGCTATCGTGCCCGGCAACATTGGGAATATTCCCGGTAAATTACCGGGAATATTGCCCAAAATTGCTGGGAATATTGGCAATTTTACCCAAAACAATACATTATTGTATATAATGTACACTGTGGTCTTTAAATGCTAATTTCAAGTATTAAACACCGTTTTCGAGGTTAATTTGACTTGCAATTAAGCAATATTCCCCAATATTTCCACTCCCGGGAATATTGCCGGCAATATTCCCACCAATATTCCCACCTCGGGGAATATTACCGGGAACGGCACATCTCTAGTCCCGACTGCTTTAATTTTACGATGACTTTCTTGTTTTAGGGCTTTTCATATTATGAAGAAACGCAGTCGGGTTTTTTAGTTTTTTAAATTAAATTATTTTATTTTACTTTCTTTTAGTTTTATTATTTTTATATTTTGATAATTATAGGTATGTAGTGTCATTCTCACAGTAAATACGAATCAAACGACCCCTATCAAACTGAAATCCATCGAGTCATTCAGGCTAGAGAGTGAACAATGTTTGAATTTGGCGCCAAAAATCCGCCATTTTATTTTTTTATTATTTTGATATATCCAGTGTCAATCTCACAGTAAATACGAATCTAACGACACCTCTCAAGCTGACATACATCGAGTCGTTCCGGCTAGAGAGTGAGCAATATTCAAATTTGCGCCAAAAATCCGCCATTTTGATTTTTTTACTATTTTGATATATCCAGTGTCACTCTCACAGTAAATACGAATCCAACGACACCTCTCAAGCCAAAATCCATCAAGCCGTTTAGGCTGTAGAGCGTGCCAAACAATTATACATACATACATACATACATACATACATACATACACTCGAAAAACATAACCCTCCTTCTGGCGCAGTCGGGTAAAAATAACTAGAGTCTAATGACACTAATTTTGTATTTAAAACATTTTGTGGATGCAGCAAAACAACGTGATAGCTAAGCTGCTTTTACGAAATCGCTTCTTTATGTTTTGTTTATTGCATTCGCCGTGAAGTTTTGTTATAAATATTAGTGAAATATACACTAATATAACAAAACTTCTTTAATTAATAAAAATGTATCCCTATCATTCATAATTTGTATATAGTTCCTGTAGTACTTAATACAATAAAGCGACCAACCCACAAAGCCACGCATTTCAACCAAAGTGTGTATGCAACCCGAGTCTTTGAGAAACTGAAATTGGAACTTGAAGCCTTTTTATTGTCATGTGCGCAACAAGGGGAGACTACTGGGGTTAAATAATATGCTCAGCGTGCGGAAACAACAAGTATGCGGGGCTGGTCTGCACACGGGTGCAAACAAGTTTGAATATAAAGGGCCTTATTGTTAGCTGTAATCGTTCGTTATAGCTTGCCTTCTGCCAGGTGTCAATTTATGATCTGCATTTTTATTAATTTTGAAAGAATAAATAGTAGTTATCGCTACGACGAAAGTTATTAAAAGTGCTGTACCTACCAGCACTTTAAGTACTTGTGGACAAAAACACAATATAATATGTACTAACCTCTATGTGTACACCTATATGTATGTATTTACTATTTATGTATATGTCTGTTTACGCTTTAGCATTTATAAATAGCAATAAGCTTTTATCACATTTTTTTTTCTTAGTTTAAATGTCATTGTGACACAATTGTTTCTATTTTATAATAATAGAAATACGAATTTTTACTTTGCACTATATTTTTTCTTTTCCCCAAGCATACTGCAAAACGTTATTCAGAATTAATAATTTTGCGTAGAAATTTTTCGCGTTTAATTATATTTACGAGGTTATAGAGTTTGACAAAGCCAGATTTTGAACATCTAAAATATTCTGCTTTATTTAACGATCAATCGTTATACAAATTAAATTTCCCACGTGTTGTGTTCTCTTTCATTTTATACGAGACTACTCATATTTTTCTGTGTTTCGTCCCTGACAAAGCAACATGCCTATCGAATTCTGCATCAAAATCATCATGTGAAGACTTTTCAATAAGATTAAAAAGTAGCGCTCTTGTCCCATTCATTCAAATATACCTTTGTAAAGATGTTAAAAATAACTGGATTTGAAGTCGGTGGTGATTGTATTGGTAGCCGGAGACGGGCGAGGTCAAACGGGACGTTGCATTGAATAAGTTTTTACAAATGGGGTCGGGATGTTGTTAAGGAACGTTAGCAAGGTCTAGAAGGGGAATGCTAACAATAGTTATTATAAGCTTGTAACGGCCGCGCGAGGTCTAGGGCCGCTTGGCATTATTCTAAACGACTGACTTAATTTAAAATATTGTAATATTCTTGAGCATTTTTTATGCTCTCAAACAAGGGAAGCGGGGAAAAACTTGAAATAGTTTCAGTTTCTGATCAATATAGAAATTGTATGCGAGTAATTTTCAATAGGCCATTCCATAGATAACAATTTTGATGTTGTTTCGCAGCAAGCAAAATTTGCGTCTCTTAAACACATCTATAAAGACAGATTGAATTTGCTCAACTTTATAAACTTTACTACTGCCCACAATTTTGGGGTTGGCTTTAGTTCGTGTTTTTGGTATTATTAAATAGTTATAATAGAAATAATTCCCCTGAAACACTACCTAATGGCTTTTTATAAGGAAAATTGTAGTTTTTGAAGTAATTTAATTTAAAATTTTCAGGTTCGGTACAGAAATATCAACTCAACGCCGCGAGGCGACTCGCGGCTGCGCGCTGCGCAGTGCTAAATTAAAACCGCGTCGCATCTCGGTGTGATTTAACCCTAAGCAAGCAATGTACAAACATGGTATATTTTAATATTCATAAAATTTGAACCAGTAGTTCAAGAATTATAACATATCTAAGTTTCGAAATTTTGTCACTGACTGACTGATTGACAGATGATTAAAAGTATAAGGCACTACTAACAGACATAGAAGCTTCCAATGTTGCCGACAATTAGTATTTAGGTTCATTTTTTTAGATAAATCAGTTACATTTAATTCCAAGTCCTCATCAGTTTTTCTACTGTAAAAAGATTCATGTAATACCAAGTCCGTTATTTTATGTAGTCCCTACTTAAGGAACCTTCTGTCTAAGTCATTATGTATTCTCCTATAATTTATATTTACATTTTTAAATACTACACATACAAAATAAAATAATATCTAAAAATATAAAAATAGGAGCCGACCAGTAGCGGGAGCATGGTCCAAGCCACCGGTGGTTAGGGCTCCAGAGACAGAAACCTCCTCACAATATGTGCCGTTTCGAGGAGTACTGCCTTCTGCATCAGGCCCTTGATCCATCCGCCCAACCCCAGCTTCCTAAGGTGGTTGTCGAGGCAGTTGGGTATTAATCCGTCGGCCGACACGACTATCGGCACAACGATAGCCGAATCCACGTTTCCACATGTCGACAACCTCGTGAGCCAAGTCAAGATATTTTATTTGTTTATCTTTTTCAGCTTTCACGAGGTTCTCGTCATGAGGGATGGTGATATCGATTATCATCGTGCGGCGCGCTTGTCGGTCTATCACCACTATAACAGGTTTATTGTCTACAATTGTCCTGTCAGTGATGATAGATCGATCCCAGTAAAACGTGATATGGCCGTTTTAGAGAACTGGATCGGGCACATACTTGTAGTATGGAACCTCAAACTCAACAAGTTGGTAGTGCAAAGCAAATTGCTGGTGGATAATCTTGGCCAACTGATTATGCAATGTCTATGCAAATATTCACCATTAGCCAAACGACCACAACCAGAAATTATATGTCTTATGGATTCACCAGGACTATGACATGCCCGACATATGTCAACGGTCCCATCCTTAATAATATATTTCCGGTAGTTAATAGTAGCCAAGATACGGACGCCAGAAAATCTACACTGGGTCCATGAAGAGCCCGGAAGAAGCGTCCGTGGAGTTCCTTGCTATGCCATACCTCGTTGCGGTCATTGACGCAGTGACGCTTAGTACCAGGTTTGCGCCAGTTCTCTTTTGCTAAAGATAGTGGAGAGAATCCATTTGTCCACTGCTGCTACTTGTCGATGCATACCCTCGTTTACTTTCAGGAAATATTCCCTGAGGTTGCACACCTCACGGTTATGAAGGGTCTTAGCATTTAATAAGCCTCGACCCCCACACTTCCGCGGGATGTATAACCTCATGATCGATGAACGAGGGTGATGCATACGATTAGCAATCATTTATGTAAATTGTTATAAAATCAACATTACAATTATTTTACGTTTTAAATAAAATAGATTGACTTGGCCGTCGTATGAAAACACAAGTATGTTGTTGACATTTCTCGTATTAAATTGTTTAGTCTATTTCATGATAACGAATTACGATAGATCTATTGCACATTATAACGTGCAACCCAATAGTTGTGACCGGAAAAGAAGAGGCAACCTAACGTTTGTATATTCTATGGGCTTTATACTTTCGATTGGTTTAGAATTTGTTTAATAATCAATCTGGTGAAATTTTTCAAAATCAATATTTTTTCAATAATGATTTAATCTTAGTTTGGACTGAAATTTGTTAGGCAACTCATTTGCAATATGTTCATTGAGATATTAAATTTAATATAAAATATGTTTCATTAAATAAGCAGCTCGGTGAAGGTCGTTCTATCCCGGGATCTTACGCTATTAAAAACAAGTTTTATTTTTTCGGATTACGAGAGCTGCACACATTTTATCGTAATCTTGTAACTCATAATTAACAAAATCATTAGCACACAGTTATAACACGATTGAACACAATATAATTAATAGCCTATAGATAAACGTTTTGAGCCCCGAGGTATATGTTCCCTGCTAACCCCTTCGTGATATCAAGGTGCAGTGTTAGTTACTTAATATGTTAGCTAATCTACAGTTGACGTTCACGGTTCCACATAGTCAACTAAAGATTCATTATTTCTTTAATTGCATACAAGTTATTTTAAAATACTGTTTACATATTTTAGTGGTGTAATTAATACGTGTAGTCATTAACGCAAGCAGCAGATATCAATATTAGGAGTTCCTTGAAACTTAAAAATATATAAAGGAAATAATTTAAAATGTTAGTACAGTCAAGTATACACAATTTCACAGTATTTTACAGCAGTACAGCAGAGCAATCACATTGTGTAACTCACAAAATAAATCAGTAGATGGCAAGTAATTCAAAACATTTGCTCCGGCAAGTAAGAGTATGCTGTCGCTATCACAGTAATTATTCAGAAGCGTGGCAATAACATTGATATCGCAATAATATGCTGTAATTGTGGTCAGTGGGTAGCCTTAGGGGAGTCAGTTTAAAACATTGACGAGATTATGAACGATAATATCAAACCATAAAATTTCACTCACTCAGTAATCTAGTGAT